>NC_141543.1:8315000-8587500 GCF_021556685.1 Rattus norvegicus
TCATTGTTCATTTTACTTGGGATTACTTTGGTTATTTAGGGTTGTTTTGTGCTTCTTTATGAAGATTAAAATTCTTTCCTCAATTTCTGTGAATAATTCCATTGGAATTTCAACTATAATTGTATTGAATCTCTAGATTGCTTATGTAAAATAGCCATTTCTCACAATGTTGAAAATTTCCAATCCATGACCATGAAAGATCTTTGCACCTTCTAATATTATCCTCAATGTTTCCTCCCTTTGGTATCTTAACATTTTCATTAATGAGGCTTCCTTGACATGCTTGATTAGGTTTATTTCTAGATATGTTTTCTTGAACTTTTTTGATTGTCTTTTTCAACATGCTTGTTATTGGTATATAAAAAGGCTACTCACTTTCTAGGATTATTATTTATTATATTTGTATTATCTTTGCTTTTCTTATAGTTTTACTTTTTGTTGTGTCCTGTCCTGATTCTAAGTGTAATATTGGCTTCACAGAAAGGAATTTGAAAGAGCTTCTTTTTCTTCTTGCCTTAAAATCAGCCAGTGCTCTTAGCATCTGAGTCACAGAACACATTATTTGAAATAATTCCTTTATTATATTCTGAATTTCTTGATGCCTGTTATAATGTTTCCCAATTCACCTCTTTCCTTCTTTTAGTTTGTTGGGTAAAGGTTTGTTGATTTATCTTCTTAAAGAACTAACTCTAGCTATTTGGTGGTATATGACTTTAATCTGAGAACTCAGTATGCAGAGACAGGAAGATCTCAGAGTTCTAGGGTAGCCTGGTAAGCAGAGTGAGTTTCAGGGCAGTCAAGACCACATAGAAAAATCCTGTCTTGAAAAACAAACAAATAAATATCAAACCAGTCTTAGATTCATTGATTCTTTCTATTGTTTTGTTTCTAGTTCATTAATCTCTGAGAAAGTGAATTTTTTTTTTGATGTTATCTTATAGCCTTTCTTTGGTTGTGTGCCTGGTGTCAGATCTTAGCCTGTCTTAGTAGGGCCAATATGAAAGCTGTGGACTGGAGCTAGACCAGGAAAAGCTGGTGCATGAGCTTCTAGACTGGACCGATACCAGGCAAAGCCAATGTGAACCATGGTCTGGAGCTATGCCTATGGGTGTAGATATGGCAGAGATGAGAGTAAAGGAGGGTACTCATCAGCTAACATCAGACAATGAGGGTCTAAAGTATATCCTTGGGTGTTGAGATGGCTACATGAGGGTAGGATGTAACTATTTTTACTTCTTAATGATAAATCATTAATTTTGAGTAGCTAAGTATATATAAGGACATGTAACTATGAAAATATTATTAGTTCTATTTTTTTGTTATTATCTGGTGGTTAGTAAGTGCACAGAAATCATTTGAAGACATGTGCCCCAAAACAAACAATCAATCAAACAAACAAACCCTGAGAGTACTACAAGCAAATATATATTATACCTTTCTTATATGTAGAGAATAGCTTAAAACTAAAAAAAATAAAAGTCAATGTGACAGGGAATATAAAACTGTCCATTTCCAGCCTCGATCTGAGGACTCAAATGAAGAAAAACGGGCCCATCTAGTTGCAACACAATACTCATTTCTTTTTTTTTTAATTTAGAGAATACTTTATTAGTTTTTGTAATCAAACCCACGTAGATAAGACCTTACATATTTAATACAGTGTGTTACCCCTGTACAAATGGAAAAAACTTAAGTTCAACATTTCTAGACCAATATGGCTGTTAATTTCTGTACAGTGCCAACTCAACACAGTAAACGGGGATACTTTTTTCCAAAGTTGACAGCACAGCTAAAGTTTCAAAAAATTCAAATTATATATCTGTATATATATATTTATATTTATATAAAAAGACCAATAATAGCACAATACTCATTTCTTAACCAGTACCTGAAGGAAAGATTAAAGGAGAGGATGAAAGAGGGTACTGAAAACTCTGAATCTGATACTTCTGATGAAGAACCGTTTCCCAGTACCTCTGCAGGAAGAACACATTCGATGGTAAGTAGTTTTCCCTAATTTGAAAGTGGTCTGTTTCATGAAGTATGAACGTAGAAGGTCTCTCCGAGGTACTGCAGAGGGATTTTGAACAAAAGAGCCCAGCCTTGAGCATGCCCTTGCACTTCTGTTCTCTTTGTCACAGGAACACTCTTGTTAGTCGTCATCCAAGATTTATATGCAAATAATTTATACTATGAGGATAACAAATCTTAAATCTGCCGTGGTTTAAACACTAACAGGAATTCCAGCACTGACACACAAAATAAATGACGATAATACTAGTGAGGGAATGGAGAATTGTTATAATTGAAATGATATTTGATGTAATAAGCCAAAACATAAGTAATTGAAAATTTGATGTTAGATATATGCTTAAGCCTTGTGATCTCACGTGCAGTGGCTTCAAAGCAACAAGTCAGTAACTGAGAGAAGACGCCATATTTCTGTATTAAAGAGGTAAGGCTGGGGACCGTTGAATTCTTGGTTTTTGTTTTGTTTTGTTTTAACATTCTACCCTGAATTACTTTAAATGTTTGAGAAATTTCTCTAGATTTACGTGTCTTTTTAGGTCATTGAGAATCTCATACAACGTTTTTTGATCACATTCATCACACATTCCCTCAAAGATTACATTCCTCTTTCCTACTAATCAAATTTGTATCCTCAGTTTGGCTTCTAAATTTCTTAGAGTCAGATTTGTTTTGCCACTGGAACATGAGTCCCTTACACCCTTAAGAAAACTAACCGTCCTTCTCACAGCAACTACTGCCCTTAGCTCCACAGCAGGGGTGACACTTCAGGGTCACCTCTCTTTTTCAAACTGGGTTGTTTTTCTTCTGTGACTTGGACTCACACAGGTCTTACAGAAGCTATCACAACTGCTGTGAAGCTCATATATTCAACTGCCCTGTTTCTTTCAGAAAACATTGCTTCTTTGTAGTCATCCATCACTTTTGGCGCTTATATTCTTTTTTTCTTTTTTTCAAGTTGGTCACTGAGTTTTATTTAGCACCAGGCATCTCCCTGACTTCATTCCAAGTAACATCTTCTTTCCTCCAAGGTTACTAATTATACTGAGTCTTTTTTTTTCCCTGTAGCTCTTAATTCAGAGAGATAGAAAAGAGATTTGTGGATTTTAGGTAGTTCTTGAATATAGAGCACTATTTTCCTGTGTTCAACAATTTTACCTTTCTTTAAAAACACAGAACCAAGTCTTAATGAGTGACATTTTTGGAGTAATTTAGAGCTTCCCACATAAAGTTAAGCGTTCCAGACAATGTGTGGGTGTTGTTGCCATGTCTATGTAATAAGGCGGTGAGTGAAGCAGTGCACTGTTGCCAAACAGCACGATGTCACCAGTTCTCCACATGACCCTCCTTTAGTCCTCAAGTGTTTCCTCATCAATGCTTCACTTGTCTTAAACTGTGAGGTAGTTATGTAGGGAAGAGCCACTCTCTCAGTGCTTTGTGGCACTCCCAGATCAGTCCTGACTTATTGATGGAAACTTCAGTTCAGTGATTTCAGAGTCAGGGGAGCTGCTCCTACTTCTGTCACTGTAAGTGTCCTTGGGTGAGAGCCAGCAACCTTTCTGAAGGTAATGTGGGAGCCGCTCCACAGAGGCCAGGAGGGCAAAGTAGGGTAGGGAGGGCTTGATAGGCCTGGACAGGAACTCGGGGTGATACTGCACTCCAACAAAAAACAGATGGTCCTCCAGCTCCACGATCTCCATCCTCTCACCTTCAACATCCTGGCCAACAAACTTCAAGCCTTGCTCTTCCAAGCACCTTTTCAGGACTGGATTCACTTCAAATTGGTGGCGGTACCTTTCTTCCAAGTAGTCTGTGTCTCCATGGAGTTTCCTCATGACTGAGTTCTTGGTCCGGAACAGGGTTCTCCTCGTGCCTAGCCTCTTGGTTCCACCCATTTGCCCAGGGTTATGTTCTGATATGTCTATGACCACAGGATGACTAGTCTTAGGGTCAAACTCTGTAGAATTGGCATCTTGCCATCCCAGCACATTTCTTGAAAGTTCTACCACTGCTAGTTGCATTCCTAAGCACACACCCAAAAAAAGGCTTCTTCTGTTTCCGAGCCCAGGCAATTGCTTGAATTTTTCCTTCTGTTCCCCGAACACCAAATCCTCCTGGAACCAGCACTCCATGAGCACTGCAGAGCTTCTGCCAGGCCTCATGGTAGCGCACAGGCTCTTCCTGCAGGGTGCTCGGCTCCAGGTCTGTGGAATCGATGTACTTGATCGCCAACTTGTGGTTAATCGCCAATGCAGAGTGCTCTAGAGCTTTTGACAGAGGCACATGAGTCTGAGAATTTGGTGTATTTGCCCACAAGAGCGATAGAGCAGCTCTCCAGCAAGCGATCATATCTGTCTGCCAGCTCCTTCCACTTTATCAGCATCTTCCGTGACTGTCTCTCAACAGGAAGGTCAAGTCTCCAAAGAAGGTAGTCCACAACCCCTTGCTCTTCTAAAAGCAAGGGTACCCGGCTCTTTCACAGATGTGTCAAGAGGATTTGAGCATCTGCACACCACTAAGTCTGGAGACAGACCGAGTCCTCTAAGTTCCCGAACACTGTTCTGGGTGGGTTTTGTCTTCTGTTCCCCTGCTGAACTTGGCTGAGGAACCAGACTGACATGGATATTACAAAAGTTCTCCCTCTTGACCTTGACCTGGAACTGGCGAAAGGCCTCAATGAAGGGCGTGCCACCAAGCTCAATAACACACACTTGAGGTTCTAAGCCATCTTCGTCTTCGTATTAACGCCTGTCTCATCACCCACTCTTGGATTGCATCTGTCATGTGAGGGACAACCTGAACAGTTTTCCCTAAGTAATCTCCTTTGCGCTCCTTGTTAATGACGTACTGGTGTATCTTCCCTGTGGTCAGGTTATTGTCCTTGGTGAGGCGGATATCAAGGAACTGCTCATAGTTTTCCAAGTCAAGGTCAACTTCTCCACTATCATCCAGCACTAAGACTTCTCCATGTTCATAAGGAGTGAATGTTCCTGCATCAATGTTAATATAGGGGCCAATTTTAATTGCTGTTACATGTAAACTGCATGACTTGAGTATTGTGCCCACACTGCTGGCGATAACTCCTTTTCCAATTCCTGATATAACACCACCAGTAACTATTTTGTACTTCATTTTTCTTTTAACCTGGAGCGGGCTTCAGAGTCTCGTGTCAGCCACAGCAAGGCCAACGCGTGCGCCGTGACTCGCGGAGCCAGTGCTCAGCCAGGCCGCATGCGCCAGCCGTCGTTCTGAGCGGCGGGCTCTAGGCGGTGCGCTGGTGCTTATATTCTTTTGCCCACTCTTCTGCAATGATTCACGAGCCGTAAGAGAGGGTAGTGGGGTACGTGTTTCATTTAGGACATGTTGCAGAGACAAGTTGTATGTCTCTGCTAATCACCATCAGCTGCCAAATTAATCTTCTCTGATGAGTGTACATGTACACACACTAATTGTGGACTTACTGAATGAGATAGTTACGTCATTAGTTGTCAGTTTAGTGCTGACCTCTATGGCTATTCCAATTAAAACATGTATATCGGGGTTGGGGATTTGGCTCAGTGGCAGAGCGCTTGCCTAGGAAGCGCAAGGCCCTGGGTTCGGTCCCCAGCTCCGAAAAAAAAAAAAAAAAAAGAACCAAAACATGTATATCTAACAGGATATCTACGGATATTGTTCAGGGTGAGAAAATAAGAATCAGGTTTCATTCTTCTAAATGTATCTTCCCTGTTTAATCACTGCCATTTGTTGAAGATGCTGTCTTTGCAACAAGGTGTGATATGGGCCTCTTTGTCAAAACTCAGGTGGCTATATGCTTTTAGAATGTATGCGTATAATTCCTTCAGTCTCTGCTCCAAATTTTGTCTCCATAACTCCTCCTATGAATATTTTTGTTCCCCTTTTTGAGAAGGACTGAAGCACTCACTTTGGTTGTCCTCCTTCTTGAGCTTCAAGTGATCTGTGATTTGTATCTTGGGTAATTTGAGCTTTTGTGCTAATATCCACTAATCAGTGAGTGCATACCATGTGTTGGGTTTTTGCTGTTGTTGTTGTTGTTGTGACTGGGTTACCTCACTCAGGATGATATTTTCTAGTTCCATCCAATCCATTTGCCTATGGATTTCATGAAGCCATTGTTTTTGATAACTGAGTAGTACTCCATTGCATAGATATACCATATTTTCTGTATCCATTCCTCTGATGAAGGGCATCTGGGTTCTTTCCAGCTTCTGGCTCCTATAAATTGGGCTACTATGAACATAGTAGATGATGTGTCTGTTATATGATGGAGGATCATTTGGGTATATGTTCAGGAGTGGTATAGCTGGGTCTTCAGGTAGTACAATGTCCAATTTTCTGAGGAGCCTCCAGACTGATTTCCAGAATGGTTGTACCAGTTGCAATCACCAACAATGGAGGAGTGCTCCTCTTTCTCCACATCCTCGACACTATTTGCTTTCATCTAAGCTTTTGATCTTAGCCATTCTGACAGGTGTGAGGTAGAGTCTCAGGGTTATTTTGACTGTATTTCTCTGAAGACTAAGGATTTTGAACATTTCTTTAGATACTTCTCAGCTATTCCTCAGCTGAGAATTCTTTGTGTAGTTCTGTACCCCATTTTTAAGAGGGTTATTTGGTTCTCTGGAATCTACCTTGAGTTCTTTTTATATATTGGATGTTAGCCCTTTATGGTATGTAGGATTGGTAAAGATCTTTTCCCATTTTATTGGTTGCCATTTTATCTTAATGACAGTGTTCTTTGACTTACAGCAGCTTTGCAATTTATGAGGTCCCATTTGAGAATCCTTGATCTTAAGGAATAAGGCATTGGTGTTCTATTCAGAAAATCTCCCCCAGTGCCCATGTGTTCAAGACTCTTCCCCACTTTTTCTTCTATTAGTTTGAGTGTACCAGGTTTATGTGGAGGTTGTTGATGCACTTGGACTTGAGCTTTGTGCAGGCTGATAAGAATGATTTTCATTATTCTACATGATGACTACCAGTTGAACCAACATCATCTGTTGAAATAGCTATCTTTTTTCCCCCAGTGGGCGGTTTTAACACCTTTGTCAAAGGTCAAGTGAGCATAGATGTATGGATTCATTTCTTGATCTTCAATTCTATTCCACCAATCTTGTTGCCTGTCTCTGTACAAATACCATACAGTTTTTATCACTATTGTCCTCTAATACTGTTTGAAGCCAGGGATGGTGATTCCCCCAGAAGTTCTTTTATTGTTGAGGATATTTTTCATTCTCCCGGGTTTTTTTTTTTTTTGTTATTCCAGATGAATTTGCAAATTGCTCTTTTAGACTCTATGAAGAATTGAGTTGGAATTGTGATGGGGATTGCATTGAATCTCTGGATTGCTTTCAGCAAAATGGCCATTTTTATAATATTGATTCTCCCAATCCAGGAGCCTGAGAGATCTTCTTAAATATATTTTTTCAGAGACTTGAATTTCTTGTTAAACACATCTTTCACTTGATTGGTTAGAGACACACCGAGGTATTTTATATTAATTGTGAGTATAGTGAAGGGTGTAGTTTTTATAATTTCTTTCTCAGCCTATTTATCCTTTAAGTAGAGGAAGGCTACTGATTTGAGTTAATTTATATCCAGCCACTTTGCTGAAGTTGTTTATCAGGCTTAGCAGTTCTCTGGTAGAGCTTTTGGGGTCACTTAAGTATAGTATTAGATCATCTACAAATAGTAATATGTTGACTTCTTCCCTTTCGATTTGTATCCTTTTGATGTATTTTTGTTGTCTGATTGCTTTGACTAGGACTTTGAGTACTATATTGAAAAAGTAGGGAGATAATTGGGAAGCCTTGTCTAGTCAGAGATCTGTGTCACACGGTTAGCTCTGGATGCAGATAGAAACTGGCAGGATTCTGTCCCAGGCTGTTCCTGGGTTCCTGTGACCTGAGAACTCCATTTGGCTCCCTTGGAGCAGAAGTGGCGGTCTTTCTTCTGCTCTCATATGTGTAAGAACTCCTGGAGACTGGCTTTAATCTCTGGGCACAGGCAGAGATCGGAAGGACCCTGTCCCTGACTGCTCCTTGGTTCCAGTGTCCAGAGGACTCTAGGCAGGTTCCTTTTGGTCCAGAAATGTAGCAGAAGTGGTGGCCTACCCTGAGCTCTCAGGATTGTGCAACTACTGAGAGTCCAGTTTTCTCCCCCAGTAGATGTGGTTACAGAGAGCTGTGGGATCACATCTGCTCCAGGCACAGGTGTCAATGTGTCTCATGTATATATATCTTCTGTAAATCATGTGCATTTTACAGTTAAGGCTATCTTTTTCTCATATATGAAGTCAATTTTGCCTTACAAGTATTCTGGGTATCTCAGATTCCATGGACCAACCTGAAGACAATGTCCTTTACTGTTCCCTGATACTTTTCTGGCTAGTATTCTGTGTTATCATTTTTTCCCATCAGTGTAGGTGTACGTGGTATGCTGAAACACTGAATGTGGAAGTCATAGGCTTTTACCTAATTTAATGCTAGTCTAGTGACATGTGTAGCTGATCATAGATATGCATAAATTTACCTGTCAATTACCATTTTCTGCTTTCTCTGTGTCAAAACCTTTGTCTTGTAAAGTTAGTCATCCTAAAAACTTAAGCGCTCCAAATAAAGGGCACTCAGAATAACGCAATCATCAAATTAATCTTCCATCTTTTCCTCAGCAAGAAATGCCCCCAAACCAAAAAGTAAGGACTAACTGTGACACAGAATACACATCTACACAATCAGAACATCTTTCTGCAAAAGTGAGTGAGGAAGGGGATTGGGCCCAGCTGAGTGCACTCCAGTATGCACATCTTAACAAGCTGCTCAGGCAGGATTTAAAGAAGAAAATTAGTAAAATGTCTGAAAACTCTGAAAGTAATGTCTGTTTTAGTAAAGCACCAATTCCTGACAAGCCCAAACAAAGAAAACTCTTGAAGGTAATTCTTTTCCCTGTGATCTGAAAAATTGCATATTTGAATGTGAAGGAAAAGTTATCATCCTCTGTGCGTGTCTCTGCAGTATGGTAAATATTTTCCAAACAACAGAAAAATCCAAATCATGAAAAAAAACTTTCATTTCTTTTATGCTCCCACTTCTAGGAATACATTAGCCAGTCATCATCTAAGGTTTAAGCAAAAACAATAGATTCTAGGGGCTCTGAAGATTCCAAACTGAAAAGCAAACACCAGAGGAAAAATTCATACAAATGTGCTGAAAGTAAATAATAGTAAAAATAAAGGCCATGAATCATTCTAGTTGATATGAAAAGACCAAACATGGTGGCTCTGCAAGTGATAATAGAACAAACAATATTCTAAGGAAGTGGGGATTAGTTGGTAGACACATAGCAAATTCTAGTAAATCTAATGCATCCAGGGTCATGTGACTGAAATGAAAACCGTACCACAGTTTTTCCACTCTAGATTTACCTAATCAAATAGTTGAATACTCTGGCTTGTTTCTCCTTTGCATTTTTAAATTAAATATTCCAGAATTTATATCAGTTTGAATCATAGAAGTATAAATTTATTGAATTTTACAGATACATACATTCTTAGGTCCTTATACATCTCTACAAATAAGTTCACCTTTTACTATGTGTGCATTAGCTCAGTTGTGCTTTCTAAGTTTTCTGTGTAGAGGGAAGTCCTGAAGTTAAAATCCTGTTCCTCAGTTGGTTTTTAATTTGTCAATAAAGAAAGCTGGAGGGGGTGGGTTGCTGGGTGGAGGGTACAGGTGAGATTTCTGGATCCCAGGAAGAAAAGGGAGACTCAAGGAAAGACAAAGGCTTTTTCTGCCATGCTTCAGAGGAAAAAGGACAGCAATCATGCCAGGCCTCAGGGGCCTGTGGCCTCCACTACAGGCAGGTGGCCAAAATTTGGAAGGGTCTTAGTGGAACAAGCCACGAAGTGTAGGGTAGGAGAGACGGAGATAATAAAATTGGAGGGGGACATATTTCCAGGCAGGAGATATTTGTTCCTAGCAATTGTGCCTAGCAAGTTAAGGTAATAAGGCTGTGTGTGTGTGTGTGTGTGTGTGTGTGTGTGTGTGTGTGTGTGTGTGTGTTTCTTTTACTCACATATTCAAGAGTCTCAGGAGTGGCCTGGTAGTGAGCCTTCCTACCTCCCCCCAAGCAAAGACAGGTGGAAAGAGAAGCCAGGTCAGGACTAGCAGTGGCCAGTCCTGGAGATAAGGATGGTGGAACAAAAGGAAGCTGGGACGGGCAAGAGTGCGGGCTACATGGTCCCACATAAAAGCAAGAGTTATTAAAACTGCTCGAAACATTTCTGAGTGCTTCAGATTTCATGTAACAAACTGAAGACATTGGCTTTTATCCTTTACTGAATTTTGCCTGCCCATTATTCTGCTCTATCTTCTGTTTTCTCCAACCAAGTAAATAACATCATGGCCTTGAAGAGAAACTTTAGTTGTGAAGATGTCTTCATCAGATTGCTTGTAGGCAAGAGCGTGGGGATATTTTCTGGCTTAATGATTGGTGTTGGGGGAGGGTAGTTGAATATAGACAGTACTGCCCATGGGTGGACAGTCCTGGGTTGTATATGAAAACAGGTTGAGAAAGACACAAGGAGCAAACCAGTAAGCAGCTAAGAATCCATGGCTTCTGCCTGAGTTCCTACTTTGAACTCCTGCTTGACCTACCTCAATAGATTCTGATCTGAGATATAGAAGCCAAGTAATTTTGTTCCTCTCCATGTTACTTTCTTTCATGCATCTTTACCACAGCATCAGGAAGCAAACCGAGACATCCTCTCAGCCACTAGTCCAACCTCACCTCATCTTCCACTTCCTTAGAGAAAACTGGATATTAAAACAAGAACACATTTCACACTCATATATTTGTTTTGTACATACTATTTCAAAATGACGTGTCTAAAACAGAAATGTGTCCCAGAGATGACACGCATAGTTGCTTACATAAACTGAATTAGCCACCAAAATTTCAAAGATTTCAACAATATGGATTTTCAGTTACCTACAAGGAGCTGAATCCAACGTGTTTTGAGTGTGTATACAAGTTTCCTTTTACATATGAGGCACATATGTGCATCTGTTTGCTAAAGATCCAATTTGTGCTGTTTTAATTAAAAGTTTTTGAAATAATAATACAATTACATCATTATTTCCCCTTTCTTCTCCCCACAATTCCTCCCATAGACCCTTAGCTTTCAAATCCATGGCCTCTTTTTCTTTAGTTGCTAAATACATACATACATACACACATGCATACACATACATACATACATACATACATATTCCTAAGGACATAAATACAACATGCTCAATCATTATAATTTTACATATACATATATGATGTCAGGGGTGGCCACTTGTATTTGATAAATTCATTCAGAGAGGCTCTTCCCTGGGGAAGACGATTTATTCCCCTCTTGGCATTTGCTCATAGTTCTTCATATAGAGTTGAGGCCCAATGCTTTCCCTTTCCACATTAGTTGGTGTCATATTTGTTTAGGTCGTGTTTAGGCATTCATGTTGATAAAACTCAATGGATGTAGCTACTCTGATCTCTCAACTCACAGCAAATGTCATCTACTCAACACTTTGTCATACACTGTGATGAAGATTTTAGTGTTTTTAAGGTGCTTTATATGAGTTTATATAAGAAGGTTTGAATTACATGTTCATTCTGGAATATAGGATTGCATACCTGGTGCTAGAATTTGTTAATTTAAGAACTTTCGATTACAAGACAGTGGTGGTGGTTCAGCATTTGAATTCTTTCCTAGCATAAAACAGTGGCTTAAATCCAATACTTGTACTTCATTTATACTATATATACTATATATAATCATATATCCATAAAGCATATAGTGGTTGTATTTGGACAAGTTATGCATGACTCTCAAACATATTATATCCATCTCTTTATTTTCATTCCTGAAATGTGTACATGACTTGAACAGTTTTTCATTCTATATGCAGTTCATACCAATTATACCTGAATTTTCCTTCGTAAACCATTGTATCTTTATTTCTGACTAAATTTTGACAAATAATTATCTAGAAATATTTTATAAGGCATAATATGTTTACACATAAACTGTAACACTTATTTTCAAAGGGATGGAGAGATAACTCTGAATTGAAAACCCTTACTACTATTTCAAAAGAACCTGGGTTTAATTCTCAGCATCCCCATAGTAACATACAGGCACCTGTAATTCAAATTCCAAGGGTTATGATGGCTGATTCATGCCTCCAAGGGCTCCAGCACATGCATGAAGACACCTAGGTGTATATTTACATAAACAAACTCTTAGAATCTAGAAAAATTCTGCTAAACCTTATCTGTAGACTGTCTATAATTGAGGTAAATTTAATTCAGAATAATTTGCACTCTCTCACCTATATAATGTCCCCTAATGCTATATGTGTGGTAAGTTTAAGCCTCCTGATTGTTACTGACATTATGAAAAATGTGTCTGTGATAACCAGCATGTGAGGGTAGGCTAAAAGAGTTCATTCCCTGGGACTAAAATTTGTAGTCTCTTTCCAGTCACATTCATGGCAAGTTTAAAGAGTTAGTTTTTTCTTAGTTTCTTTCTTTCTCTCTTTCTTTTTTTCTTTCTTTCTTTCTTTTTTCATCTTTATTAACTTGAATATTTCGTATTTACATTTTGATTGTTATTCCCCTTCCCGGTTTCCTGGCCAACATCCCCCTAACCCCTCTCCCTCCCCTTCTCTATGGGTGTTCCCCTCCCCAGCCCCCCCATTACCGCCCTCTCCCCAACAATCACGTTCACTGGGGGTTCAGTCTTGGCAGGACCCAGGGCTTCCCTTCCACTGGTGCTCTTACTAGGCTATTCATTGCTACCTATGAGGTCAGAGTCCAGGGTCAGTCCATGTATAATCTTTGAGTAGTGGCTTAGTCCCCGGAAGCTCTGGTTGCTTGGCATTGTTGTTCATATGGGGTCTTGAGCCCCTTCAGGCTCTTTCAGTCCTTTCTAAGATTCCTTCAATGGGGGTCCTGTTCTCAGTTCAGTGGTTTAATGATGGCATTCGCCTATGTATTTGCTGTATTCTGGCTGTGTCTCTCAGGAGAGATCTACATCCCTGTTAGCCTGCACTTCTTTGCTTCATCCATCTTACCTAGTTTGGTGGCTGTATATGTATGGGCCACATGTTTCTAATTGTCATTAGTGCCAGTGTTAGAGATAAAATCAACACCGACATACTTAGCATGGTGAAGATATATATATATATATATATATATATATATGAATTTCATAGTTTTAACATAACAAAGCAATTCTCAAACACAAAGTTTTTATACCCCCTCACATCTAAAAAAGTGTAATCCAGACTCTACATGCAAATATTCAAGAAATATGTACACAGTTACCTAAAACACACACATTCATATATAAATGTCTATATATGTACATACATATATGTGTATGTGTGCATACATCTATACATATACATGTGCATATATACATAGTCATACATAAAAAGAAATAAAATTTGGCAACAAAAAAAGAGAAGAAAAGCACACAAACATAACCTCACATCCAAATATGAATATAACAGGAAGCAATAATCACTATTCCTTAATATCTCTCAACATCAACGGCCTCAACTCCCCAATAAAAAGACATAGATTAACAAACTGGATATGCAACAAGGACCCTGCATTCTGCTGCCTACAGGAAACACAGCTCAGAGACAAAGACAGACACTACCTCAGAGTGAAAGGCTGGAAAACAACTTTCCAAGCAAATGGTCAGAAGAAGCAAGCTGGAGTAGCCATTCTAATATCAAATAAAATCAATTTTCAACTAAAATTCATCAAAAAAGATAAGGAAGGACACTTCATATTCATCAAAGGAAAAATCCACCAAGATGAACTCTCAATCCTAAATATCTATGCCCCAAATTCAAGGGCACCTTCATACGTAAAAGAAACCTTACTAAAGCTCAAAACACACATTGCACCTCGCACAATAATAGTAGGAGACTTCAACACCCCACTGTCATCAATGGACAGATCATGGAAACAGAAATTAAACAGAGACGTAGACAGACTAAGAGAAGTCATGAGCCCAATGGACTTAACAGATATTTATAGAACATTCTATCCTAAAGCAAAAGGATATACATTCTTCTCAGCTCCTCATGGTACTTTCTCCAAAATTGACCATATAATTGGTCAAAAAACGGGCCTCAACAGGTACAGAAAGATAGAAATAATCCCATGCGTGCTATCGGACCACCACAGCCTAAAACTGGTCTTCAATAACAATAAGGGAAGAATGCCCACATATACGTGGAAATTGAACAATGCTCTACTCAATGATAACCTGGTCAAGGAAGAAATAAAGAAAGAAATTAAAGACTTTTTAGAATTTAATGAAAATGAAGGTACAACATACCCAAACTTATGGGACACAATGAAAGCTGTGCTAAGAGGAAAACTCATAGCGCTGAGTGCCTGCAGAAAGAAACAGGAAAGAGCATATGTCAGCAGCTTGACAGCACACCTAAAAGCTCTAGAGCAAAAAGAAGCAAATACACCAAGGAGGAGTAGGAGGCAGGAAATAATCAAACTCAGAGCTGAAATCAACCAAGTAGAAACAAAAAGGACCATAGAAAGAATCAACAGAACCAAAAGTTGGTTCTTTGAGAAAATCAACAAGATAGATAAACCCTTAGTCAGACTAACGAGAGGACACAGAGAGTGTATCCAAATTAACAAAATCAGAAATGAAAAGGGAGACATAACTACAGAATCAGAAGAAATTAAAAAAATCATCAGATCTTACTATAAAAGCCTATATTCGACAAAACTTGAAAATCTGCAGGAAATGGACAATTTCCTAGACAGATACCAGGTACCGAAGTTAAATCAGGAACAGATAAACCAGTTAAACAACCCCATAACTCCTAAGGAAATAGAAGCAGTCATTAAAGGTCTCCCAACCAAAAAGAGCCCAGGTCCAGACGGGTTTAGTGCAGAATTCTATCAGACCTTCATAGAAGACCTCACACCAATATTATCCAAACTATTCCACAAAATTGAAACAGATGGAGCACTACCGAATTCCTTCTATGAAGCCAAAATTACTCTTATACCTAAACCACACAAAGACACAACAAAGAAAGAGAACTTCAGACCAATTTCCCTTATGAATATCGACGCAAAAATACTCAATAAAATTCTGGCAAACCGAATCCAAGAGCAGATCAAAACAATCATCCACCATGATCAAGTAGATTTCATCCCAGGCATGCAGGGATGGTTTAATATACGGAAAACCATCAACGTGATCCATTATATAAACAAACTGAAAGAACAAAACCACATGATCATTTCATTAGATGCTGAGAAAGCATTTGACAAAATTCAACACCGCTTCATTATAAAAGTCCTGGAAAGAATAGGAATTCAAGGCCCATACCTAAACATAGTAAAAGCCATATAGAGCAAACCAGTTGCTGACATTAAACTAAATGGAGAGAAACTTGAAGCAATCCCACTAAAATCAGGGACTAGACAAGGCTGCCCACTCTCTCCCTATTTTCTCAATATAGTTCTTGAAGTTCTAGCCAGAGCAATCAGACAACAAAAGGAGGTCAAGGGGATACAGATCGGAAAAGAAGAAGTCAAAATATCACTATTTGCAGATGATATGATAGTATATTTAAGTGATCCCAAAAGTTCCACCAGAGAATTACTAAAGCTGATAAACAACTTCAGCAAAGTGGCTGGGTATAAAATTAACTCAAATAAATCAGTAGCCTTCCTCTACACAAAAGAGAAACAAGCCGAGAAAGAAATTAGGGAAACGTCACCCTTCATAATAGACCCAAATAATATAAAGTACCTCGGTGTGACTTTAACCAAGCAAGTAAAAGATTTGTACAATAAGAACTTCAAGACCCTGAAGAAAGAAATTGAAGAAGTCCTCAGAAGATGGAAAGATCTCCCAAGCACATGGATTGGCAGGATTAATATAGTAAAAATGGCCATTCTACCAAAAGCGATCTACAGATTCAATGCAATCCCCATCAAAATACCAATCCAATTCTTCAAAGAGTTAGACAGAACAATTTGCAAATTCATCTGGAATAACAAAAAACCCAGGATAGCTAAAACTATCCTCAACAATAAAAGGACTTCAGGGGGAATCACTATCCCTGAACTCAAGCAGTATTACAGAGCAATAGTGATAAAAACTGCATGGTATTGGTACAGAGACAGACAGATAGACCAATGGAACAGAATTGAAGACCCAGAAATGAACCCACACACCTATGGGCACTTGATTTTTGACAAAGGAGCCAAAACCATCAAATGGAAAAAAGATAGCATTTTTAGCAAATGGTGCTGGTTCAACTGGAGGTCAACATGTAGAAGAATGCAGATCGATCCATGCTTATCACCATGTACAAAGCTTAAGTCCAAGTGGATCAAGGACCTCCACATCAAACCAGACACACTCAAACTAATAGAAGACAAACTAGGGCAGCATCTGGAACACATGGGCACTGGAAAAAATTTCCTGAACAAAACACCAATGGCTTATGCTCTAAGATCAAGAATCGACAAATGGGATCTCATAAAACTGCAAAGCTTCTGTAAGGCAAAGGACACTGTGGTTAGGACAAAACGACAACCAACAGATTGGGAAAAGATCTTTACCAATCCTACAACAGATAGAGGCCTTATATCCAAAATATACACAGAACTCAAGAAGTTAGACCGCAGGGAGACAAATAACCCTATTAAAAATGGGGTTCAGAGCTAAACAAAGAATTCACAGCTGAGGAATGCCGAATGGCCGAGAAACACCTAAAGAAATGTTCAACATCTTTAGTCATAAGGGAAATGCAAATCAAAACAACCCTGAGATTTCACCTCACACCTGTGAGAATGGCTAAGATCAAAAACTCAGGTGACAGCAGATGCTGGCGAAGATGCGGAGAAAGAGGAACACTCCTCCATTGTTGGTGGGATTGCAGACTGGTACAACCATTCTGGAAATCTGTCTGGAGATTCCTCAGAAAATTGGACATTGAACTGCCTGAGGATCCAGCTATACCTCTCTTGGGCATATACCCAAAAGATGTCCCAACATATAAAAAAGACACGTGCTCCACTATGTTCATCACAGCCTTATTTATAATAGCCAGAAGCTGGAAACAACCCAGATGCCCTTCAACAGAGGAATGGATACAGAAAATGTGGTACATCTACACAATGGAATATTACTCAGCTATCAAAAACAATGACTTTATGAAATTCGTATGCAAATGGTTGGAACTGGAAAATATCATCCTGAGTGAGGTAACCCAATCACAGAAAAACTCACATGGTATGCACTCATTGATAAGTGGCTATTAGCCCAAATGCTTGAATTACCCTAGATGCCTAGAACAAATGAAACTCAAGACGGATGATCAAAATGTCAATGCTTCACTCCTTCTTTAAAAGGGGAACAAGAATACCCTTGGCAGGGAATAGAGAGACAAAGACTAAAATAGAGGCAGAAGGAACACCCATTCAGAGCCTGCCCCATATGTGGCCCATACATATACAGCCATCCAATTAGACAAGATGGATGAAGCAAAGAAGTGCAGGCCGACAGGAGCCGGATGTAGATCTCTCCCGAGAGACACAGCCAGAATACAACAAACACAGAGGCGTTTGCCAGCAGCAAACCACTGAATTGAGAATAGGACCCCCGTTGAAGGAATCAGAGAAAGAACTGGAAGAGCTTGAAGGGGCTCGAGACCCCTTATGAACAACAATGCCAAGCAACCAGAGCTTCCAGGGACTAAGCCACTACCTAAAGACTATACATGGACTGACCCTGGACTCTGACCTCATAGGTAGCAATGAATATCCTAGTAAGAGCACCAGTGGAAGGGGAAGCCCTGGGTCCTGCTAAGACTGAACCCCCAGTGAACTAGATTGTTGGGGGGAGGGCGGCAAGCGGGGGAGGATGGGGAGGGGAACACACATAAAGAAGGGGAGGGGGGAGGGGGATGTTTGCCCGGAAACCAGGAAAGGGAATAACACTCAAAATGTATATAAGAAATACTCAAGTTAATAAAAAAAAAAAAGAAAAGAAAAGAAAAAAAGAGTAAAAAAATGAAAAAAAAAAGAAATAAAATGGATTTATTAAAACAGGCAACAATGATGCTCATTAGACACTTCAAGTTAGCAATCGTTAACAATACGAAGCCCATTGTCAAGAAGGGGTTAGCTCAGATTTGTTGACTTGTGAGATCCCATAAACTTTCAAATGTTACAGGTTATTTCCATCGAATAAATCTATTTTCATCACTAAAATAGAAATTCGCTATGCTTTTTTAATGGGTTTGCTGATTTGGCTTATAAATCACTTGCAAAATTCAAAGTTTACTAATGTCCAGAAAATATTTGTATGTAGAGTCTGGATTACAATATTTTAGATGTGAGGGGGTCTAAAAATCTTTGTGCTTGAGAATTTTTTTGTTATGTTAAAGTTATTCAATTCATTACTTTTGGTAATTTTTTAATCTTATAATCTTTATTATAAATCATCCAATATTGAGACCTTCTGTTATTTTAATTATGTTTTAGAAGCCCTTTAAAATAATGTTGATAATAAAATTTATAACTGGAAGAATGTTTCCAACGGTTTCATCAAAGCATTCACTTTCTCTAAGCAGCAACATCAAAATAAAAGTGGTTTTTGGTGAAGTCGCTTTCATTAGTGCCAATGGCCTTTGTTTGGTGGTGTTCAAACCACAAGTGCCCAAGATCTACTGTCCACTGGGACAGTGGTTCTTCACACACACCTTGAAACATGCCTTGCAATCGACTGTTTCAAGTCTTTTATGATTGAAGAGTAATATCTTCTTTACTCTCAAGCTATCTTATCATTTTTTGATGAAAATTTTAAGTCATTCCCTTCAAGTGAAAGTATGTCCTTAGTATTTTTTATGGCTTTTAAATGAGCGAAAACAAGAACGCTTACAGAAGTTCTTATTGAAACATGAGGCTGAAAGCCCAAATTTCAATTTAAAAGTAAATCACACTGCCAGTCTGAAGTCCCAGATGACCTTAAAAATATATTCAAAGTGAAAAATATCATTTTAGTGTTGCAGGGTTGATTTTTAAGACCTAGTTTTCAGTCTTGTCAGACTCTAATGGTTCAACCTACTGCAACAGTAGATTCACATAAAAGATTTATTTTTCAGACTAGTGTTTGGTTTATTGACTTTTTAAAATTTTTATTTTTCTTGGATATTTTATGCATTTACATTTCAAATGTTACCCCTTCTCCCTTCTACCCCTGCTCCCCCTGCTTCTATGAAGATGCTCCCACTCCCACCCACCTGCTCCCACCTCAACACCCTGGCATTCCCCTGCACTGGGGGAATGAGCCTTCACAGGACCACAGGATTTTCTTCCTATTGATGCTGGACAATGACATCCTCTATTTTTGGTAAATTTAACACACCACAAGATTTGTTTACTTCAAGCAGGGCTGAGAAAGCTTGCTGATTCATCATTTGTCTCCTACTCTTGGTGTAGATAATCATTTTCAGTTGCTGATGATAGCCCAGTGATTTGTGAGTAACCTAAGAAATGAAGAATTTTTGAAATGTACTTTCGACTTTCCCTTTCTGTTCCCTATAACCTGTAAGGACAAAATCATTTTGAAAACAAGTGTCGCAAAACAGTGACAACGACAAATCTGAGAATGAAGCCAAGCGAATTAATTTCCCTTCTTCTTCTTATCAGAAAATGACAGAGAAAAAGAAGGAACATGAAGGGAAAGATGCATACATGCATTCAAGACATTCTTCAGTCAAGAGGAATGAATACATAAAGGAGCAAGCTGACTGGCGCCATGAGCAACTGAAGGGACTCCTCAAGAATGACATAAAGGAAATACTGATGGAGCAATTGGCCACAGAGCAGGCAAGGATGAGGAAACTCCTTAGAGAGGATGTGAGGAAAACTAGTGAGCTACTCAGGAATGAATTAAGGCAAATGTGTGTTGAACAGGTGGCTCTTTTGCAAGCACACGTGACGGAGACACAGCAGGAGCAGGACCTCTTCAGAAGGGACTTAAAGGAGGTGGTTCACGAACAGAGTAAAAAGTCTATTATTTGTCCTAAAGAAAAGCCACTACCTGGTCCCTTTAAAGGAACTGCAGACTTACAGGTAGGTGGTCCTCAGTGGAATGGTCTGTGTTTGCTCAGCAGGGGAAAGATGCATTTGTGCACCTGAGCCTACAGTGCTGCAGAGAGTTCCCCTCCAGGCACCCAACCTTAATCATGTCCCAGCACCTCATGTTCTCATTTCCAAGAATACGCTGAGCAATTTTCAGTGTCCATGAAATATGACAATAACAGATTAGGAAGTGAGCATGATGTTAACCCAAATGCACACATTTCTCATCAAGGATGTAAAATAAGGAATAATAACAAACCAGACAGTAGATATAGCTGTCAGGAAAGAAGAGACTTGTTAGACATGGAAGTGGTAAGTGTACAAACAAACATAGAATTAGAAGTATGCAGTAAGTGCATGCTAAAGTCTAAGAAAATGAGACATCATTTTACATATTTCAAAAAAAAAATCATATGACTAAAATACAACCATACTCTATAGCAACAAATGCAGACAGATTATAGAGTTGCATGAAATAATTCTAAGTTATATCTTCCCTCTTGCTTATGTTAAATGTTTCTGACTTCTGTGTATATTTGCATTTTTTGCATTTTACATTACAGGTTTAGTATAGACACTTACAAATGTTTATCTTCTTTTTCTTTTCAAAGTGTATGGTAGGTTTTTCCACTGATTATTTGCTTAACATCCCAATCGCAGTTTCTTCTCCTTCCTCTCCTCTCAGTCCCTTTCTCACATCTCCCTTCCCTCAGTCTTGCACTTTTTTTGTCCTCAGAGAAGGAGAGCCCTTCTGTTAATATCAAGCAGGTTGGTATATCAAGTCACAGTAGGCTGAGGGACATCTATTGAGGCTAGACAAGGCAGCCCAGTTAGGAGAAATTGAATCGTCACCAATGTTTAGAAAGAGAGTCTGACTTTCCAGAATATGACCTTTGAAGTTAGAGTCACTCTATTTACTGGTTGTATTGTCACAAGTGGACAGTAGACAGTACTAGAACTTGATGTAGCACAAATCGTCCTGTGCTACATGGTCACAGCATGCAGTTTGAAATAAAATTCTGTGTTTGTTGTGCCTACGGCTTGATTCCTCGTGAAAGGGACATGAATTTGTTGATCTCTTCTCCCTCACCTTTTAAAAAAAGCTTTACACTGATGCTGAAATATTTTTTCAGAACAGACTTGATCTTTCTTACACTTTTTGTTTCTATTGTTTGTTAATTTGTCTGTCTCTGAATAATAGGCATACATGGCTTTATTCATCATTACCCCAAAGTTTTCTTTTTTACAAACTGCTTCTTCACTCTCTCAGATGCAGCTGAATTCATACAGTCATGTGTCTCTAGCTGTTTGACACACTAAATAGAACTCCATTCTACTGTTTGTGACTTCAAACCAGTCTAATATGTGCTATTTAAGATGAAATATGACTCCCCCAACAGCACTTTATAAAGTGTTGTAAACATGGAAAAATTAAAAAATAGTTAAGCTAAGTTTTTAACTGAAGAAAAATCTTACATGATACTTTAAAAAATCATTTTCTTCTGTTTATATATGTAATTAAAAGTCTGGGGGGGTTGGCGGGGGGGACTTCCGTGTGGAGATGGGTGGGGGCAGGGAGGAGGTATGGCATGTGGAACAGTTGGAGGGTGGACTGGGAGGGGAATGAAATGTGGAGTGTAAAAAAAACAAGATTAAATAAAAAGAAGGAAAAAGAATCCTGAGATCAGAACACTTAATGGTAAATTAAACAACTCTACCCCATGCTGGATTTTAAAAAAAAAAAAAAAGGTAATTAAATTGTGCTATGTGCTAACAGTATAAAGTAAAAACATATTATCGTATTGATGTTTATCAAGAAAAAGTCATTAATTTGAGACACCATTATCATTAATTTGAGAAAGAGAATTATAGTTTAATAAACACTCCTAAGGGGCAATATTACAAGTTCTCTGATGAGAGAGGTAGGTGAGGTCAAATCTTTGGATGTGAGAATTGTTTATTCATGTTAAATCTCATCTAATTCATGTTTTTTGATATGTCACACATCATAACATTGGTTTACTACAACACTGACACAATTAAGGCCACAGGTTAATGATTTTTAGTTCATTCTAGAATAGGTTAAGTCATGTGACTTAAGACCACCTGAGTGTATTTTAAAAAGTTTAAGTGTTAAAAATTAAATACTTATAACTTTTTCTGGGTCTATACCCTGTGACTTTTAAAAACAGTAATTTAAAAAACAATCACCTCAAGAAAAAGAACTTCTGCTGGGAAACCAAGCAAATTAACCCTCCATCTTTTCTCCTGCAGAGAACATCTCTACAACAAAAAGTAAAGAAAAAATATGGAGACGACCATGACGGTTTCCCTTCACATTCAGAAGAGTCCTTGATGCAAACTGATGAGGGCAGGCAGAGTGATTCCCATTGTATGCCTCTAAACAAATTCATCAAAGAAGAATTAAAAGAAGCATTTTGTGAAATATTTGAAAGAAATAAATACGACACCTCTTTGAAGAAAGAGCTACCTCATGTCTCTAAAGAAAGAAAACAGCTAAGGGTAAATTCCTCTCATTTTAAATGCAATACATTTCATGTGTTCTGGGAGATGCATCTGTGAGCCCTTGTCTGCAGTGCTGCAGAGCTTCTAGACAACAGGACTACAGCCTTGCATTTGCCATGCACTTTGCCATTCCCAAGACTGTTTCAGGAATTTCCAACCTCAATAAACCCATATAAAACCCCTACAATCCAGTTATTATAATTATAAGTTATATGCCTAGATTCAGCAGATCTCAAACCCAGTTGCACCTTTCTCTTCCACTGCCTAATCACATGCTCTAGCCTTTATTGTCCAGTCAAAATGGGGAGAAGGGTCATAGGAGATCACCTGAGTACATGCTTTTTGGGGCAAACCCCTGTGGAGGAAACAGAATTAACATCAGAATACAAATAGCATCCGGATAACCCACTACATAGAACCCTCACATTCTTCTTCTCAAGTTTAAATGAAAAATATTGGGCTATAAAAATATGACAAATGTGCCTTTAAGATAGATGAAAATATTTTTATATAAAGATAGTATAGAAAAATAATGATAAAGCCATTACAGGATTTGCAGTTCAATGAAAAGAACAAATATGCTTGCTATGCAAATATCACCATAAGTCAAATATAAAATGACCTGGAAATTGAATATTAGATATGTGCCTAAGTCTAGTACACCAAAAGGACTGTGGCTCACATAATTCAAATATAGAAATCATGATATTGTTTTCAGCTGTGCCTTTTCTCTTAATTTAATTTTTAATTTAATTTTTTTACTTATTCACTCTACAGCTCACTCATTGCCCCCCTCCTAGATCACCCACTCCCACAATCTTTCCCCCTTCCGCATCCCCTTCTCTTCTGGACAGTGCCCCCCTAGGTATCCCTGCTCCCAGCCTGACACTTCAAATCTCCAGGAAAGGTGCCTCCACTTCCACTGAGGTCAGAAAAGGCAGCCCAGCTAGAAGAACATAATCACACATGCAGGCAACCGCTTTGGAATAGCCCCTGTTCCTGTTTTTTGGGACCCACATAAAGATCGAGCTGCACTTCTGCTACATATGACTTGTGAGGCCTAGTTTCAGCCTGTGTATAGTCTTTGTTTGGTGATTCATACTCTGAGAGCTTCAAGGGTCCAGGTTAGTTGACTCTGTTGGTCTTCTTGTGGAGTTTTATACCCTTTGGGGCCCACAATCCTTCCTCCTATTCTTCCATAAGAATCCCAAGCTCCATCCACTTTTTGGTTGTGGGTGTCTGTATCTGTCTGAGTCAGCTGCTGGGTGGAGCCTCTCAGAGGACAAATTGTTCCTGTCTGCAAGCGTAACAGAGTATCTTTAATAGTGCTATGGATTGGTGCTTGCCCATGGGATGGGTCTCAAGTTGGGCCAGTTATTGGTTGGCCATTAACTTCGTCTCTGCTCCCTCCCCCATGTCTGCATTCTCATAGACAGGATAAATTTTAGGTTGCAAGTTTTGTGGGTGGTAGATGTGACTATTTCATTGGGGTTCCTGTCTGGCTATAGGAGTTGGCCTCTTCAGGTTCCATACCCTAATGTCACTCCCAAAATGTCTTGGGTGCTTCCTTTGTACCAGGCAATGTCTTCTCCTGGAGATGCCTCTACGATTCGATCATCATGAGTTGTGATTTTAAATCAAAATCTTGCTTTTCTGGTGTCTTGGTATATTCAGGCTTGCTATGGTGTGGGAACTGGGTTCTGATGATGCCAAGTGGCCTTGGTTTCTGTTGCTTAGGTTCTTGCTCCGGCCTCTCTCCATCTGCTTCTATGTGGTGTTAGCTGGTCTTGGCGTCTCTGACAGTGGCTTGACCCTTCTGTAAGCCTGTGTGTCAGCACTGCTGGGGATCAGCTCTATCTCAGAGGTATCTGGGTACAGAGAGCTGCGGCACAGGGTCAGCTCAGGGTTCAGACAGAAACCGGAAGGATTCTGTCCCAGACTCCTCCTCAGTTTTGTGTTCTGAGATTTCCAGGAAGGTTCCTCTTGGGCCAGGAATATGAGTAAAAGTTGTGGTTTCACCTGTGCTCTGTGTTTGCACTTCTGTAAGGCTAGCTCTCTCCCAGCGGGATCTGGGTTCAGTTCGCTATGGTACAGGGTCAGCTCAGGGTGCAGACTGAAACTGGAAGGTTTCTGTTCCAGACTGATCCTTGATTCTTTTGTCCTGAGGGCTCCAGGTTGGTCCCTCAGAACAGAAGTGGTGGTCTCACCTTTGGTCTTAGCTGTGTCAGAACTCCTGGGAGATCAGTTTTCTCCAAGCTGGATTGGGTACAAAGAGCTGTGGCACAGTATCAGCTCCAGGCACAGGCAGAAACCGGAAGGATCATGTCCCACACTGCTCCTTGATTCCTGTGTCCAGAGGGCTTCCTAAGGGTTCCTCTTCAGCCAGGAATGTGTGCAGAAACGATGGTTATCACCTGTGTTTTGGATGTGTTAGCACTTCTGAGAGATCAGCTTTCCCCCAGCAGGATCTAGGTACCGAGAGCTGTGACACAGGGTCAACTCTGGGTGCAGACAGAAACTGGAAGCTCTCTTCTTTCATTACTGATTTTGTTTATTTGGATGCTATCTTTTAGTTAGTTTGGCAAAGATTTTGTCTATCTTGTCGGTTTTCTCAAAGAGCCAGTTTTTGGTTTTGTTGATTCTTATATTGGTTGTTTGTTTGTTTGTTTCTAACTGATTTCAGCCATGATTTTGGTTATTTCCTGACTTCTACTTCTCTTTTGTGTGCTTGCTTCTGTTTTTTTCCCTAGAGTTTTCAGGTGTGCTTTTAAATTGCTCATATGAGGACTTTCTAATTTCTTTATGGACTCACTGATTGCTTTGAACTTTCCTCTTAGTACCTCTTTCTATGCAACACATAAACATGGGTATGTTGTGTCATAATTTTCATTGAATTCTAGAAAGTGTTTAATTTCTTTCTTTCTTCTTCCCTGACCCAGAGATCAGAGAAGTGTTCAATTTTCAAAAGTGTGTAGGCTTTCCATTGGTTTTGTTTTTGTTGAAGTCCAAGTTTAATCTATGGTGGTCTGATAAGACACAAGGCCTTATTTCAATTTTCTTGTATCTATTGAGTTGTACTGCATATAGTAGAGGATTTTTAGAGTTTGCCAGACTCTTCTTGCTTTTAGAGTCTCTGTTGAGAATTTTGGCGTAATTTTTATAGATCTGCCTTTGTATGTGACCTGGCTGTTTTCCCTTTGTGCTTTGAATATTCTCTTTGTTCTGTAGATTTTGTGTTTTGATTATTATGTGCCAGGTGGATTTTATTTTCTGGGCAAGTCTCACTGGTGTTCTATAAGCCACATTTACATTTACAAGTCTCACTGGTGTTCTATAAGCCACATTTACATTTACAGGTATCTCTTTCTTTAGGTTGGCAATGCTTTCTTCTATGATTTTGCTGAGATTATTTTCTGGGCCTTGGGCCTGGGACTCTCCGCCTTCTATTGCTATTATTCTTAGGTTAGGTCTTTTCATGGTACCCCAGGTTTCCTGGATGTTGTGTCGGGAACTTTTTGGTTTTAATATTTTCTTTTACCAGCATATCAATTCTTTCTATTTTATCTTCTATGCCTGAGATTCTCTCTTCCGTCTCCTATATTCTGTTGGTGATGCTTGCATTAATTGTTTCTGTTCTCTTCCCTAGGCTTTCCATTTTTAGGAATTCCTCAGTTTGCATTTTCTTGCCTCTATTGCTTCTATTTCTACTTTCAGGTCTTGCATGGTTTTATTCATGTTCTTCACCTACTTAATTGTATTTTCCTGTATTCTTGGGTTGTGTGGTTCTGTTCCTGTAGTTCTGTATGGTTCAGGAGTCTCAGTTATGATGAAAGTGAGCAGAGAGGTGTCAGGAGAATGGATGTCCCCTGTGATTTCAGGCTGCTCAGAGCAGCTTAGCTTGGTCCAGAGACCTCAAAGAGCAGGGAATATAGGTGGTATGTGAGACACTTCCCTGTATAGTTCAGGAGTCTGATGGAGGTGGAAGAGAGGTAGCAGGAGAATGGAGGTAACTTTGGGACGTCAGTCTGCTTAGGGTAGGTTTGCGTGGCCCAGAGGGCTCGGCCAGCAAGAGAGATGGGTGGAGTAAGGAAGCTTGCCTGTATTACTCAGGAGTCTGATGCAGGTTTAGGAGATGCAGCAGGAGAATTGAGGTCCCCGTGGGATGTCAGGCTGCTCAGGGCAGCTTTTCTTGGCCCAGAGGGATCAGCTAGCAAGGAAGATGGGTGACTAAAGGAAGCTTTCTTGTATGGTACTGGAGACTGATGGAGGTGGGAGAGAGATAGCCAGAGAATTGAAGTCTGCCTGGGATGTCAGGCTGCCAGGGTAGCTTGGATTGGCCAATCCTGTGATTTTAAAAACAAAATATGATTCCAATGAAAAGCCCACATTAGCAGGTGACTGGCTCCCCTAGCATTTCTGCCTTACATTTAAAATATTTCAGAATATTGCAGTTTTTAATATGAATTATATTTACAAATGTAGTACATATTTATAATCATAACAAGCACATATTTAAAATAAGGTATTTTATTTACAAGCCAAATGGCTAGAATGAGCAGATCTAGGGCTATATTAACTTACTCTCCAGCTATAAATCCCCTTATTACTTGCCATTTCTCCTGGCCCTGTGGTTCTGGTCCATGGCATCCCCCCCCCCCTTCTTCTTCTCCCCCGTCTCTCTACCTATAACCTCCTCTCATGAACCTCCAGTCCCACTTTTCTCTCTCTACTGCCCAATTACAATTACAGGCTCTAGCATTTTATTGACCAGTTAAATTGGGGAGATGGATCACATTGCAACTCTTGGGTACCTGAGGAATCCCTCATGGAGGGGCTCCACAGTTTGAGGAACCAGTATTTTGCATTAGAATACAAGGAGCATAAGACCAATGCATTATATACCAATGTTTATCTTCTTGAATTCATATATATATATATATATATATATATGCCACATCTACTTCTATCTTTCTATCTATCTATCTATCTACTTATCTGTGTATCTCTATCTCTAATCTATATTTTTATCTATCTACATTTATATCTATATCTATGTCTATGTTGATATCGATGTATGTATGTATGTATGTATGTATGTATGTATGTATGTATGTATGTATTATGGGCTACATCCTCCTATCCACACAGTTGTATCTTCTGAGGTCTATGGTTGTCTAAATTTCAGATTACAAACTAACAATATCCTTGACCATTCCCTACTTTCTTGACTGATCATTGCTCTGTCAGCTTCTTTCTCTATTTGAGTAAATAGAAGCTGGTAAATCTAGTCCTACTTCAAAGCACCAACTAGTTACCAAGTTCTAGTTTTAAAGTGTTTTAATCTGGAGAAAACAGAGTCATTTAATGACATTAGGATTCACACAATAGCATTTACCTTATTATGCTGAAGAAACAGTTAAAGATCATCAGGTACATTGCTCATTAGCTCATGTGGACACTATCTCAGATGACTCAATGCAGATATACTGTGTGCAGGTCACTGTAATGGTATACAATCTGAAGTACAATTTAGACCCTGTTGTACCTGCCAGTTAATGTCCCTTGGTCTCCATAGTCATCTAATTATTTATACCTTTTTTAGGTGCCCTCTAGTTTTAATTTGACAACCTCCTTTCATTGAAATATGACATGCAAAAAAAGGTACTCTCCTAACAACTGATCACATTTTTGTGTGGCAGAAACAGAGAAGACATGGGTTTGGTGCATATGCCTGCCCCGCCATGTACTTATAGCGCTCTGTAAGCCGTAAGAGCTACTTCTTTGCCGGGGACTTTGCTATGGTGGACACCAGAGTAAAACACTGGTTGCACAATAACTAGTTCTATTCCTTATATTTACAATTGGTATACCAATAAATGTAAATTAACACTACTTCAGATAAGACACACACACTAGTTATAAGTAGATGTAAAAACCGAAACTCTCTAGGAAGAACTAAAACCGTGTTTTTTATTCAGTTCCTATTTTTTCATTTGCCCTCATGTTTTACTGTTCCTGATAGTGTCTGTGTCATGTAAAACTGTTTTTTTACCCTCTTACTCTCTATATCTTTTTTCTTTCTTTATATTTTTTTCTTTTACTGGATATGTTTTTATTTACATTTCAAATGCTATCTCTTTCCTGGTTTTCCTGACATAAGCACCCTATTCCGTCTCCCCCCCCCTTCTTCAATAAGAGTGCCCCCCCAGTAACCTCCCTTACCAACTCATCCTTGACATTCCCCTGCACTGCGGTCCAACCTTGGCAGTAACAAGGGCTTTGCCTTCTACTGGTGCCCAACAAGGCTATTCTCTGCTACATAAGAAGTTGGAGTCATGGGTCAGTCCATGTATAGTCTTTGTGTAGTGGGAGCTCTGCTTGGTTGGCATTGTTGTTCTTACTGGGTTGCAAGTCTCTTCAGCTCTTTCAATCCTTTCTCTGATTCCTCTAATGGGGATCCCATTCTCAGTTCAGTGGTTTGCTGCTAGCGTTCACCTCTGTATTTGACATGCTCTGGCTGTGTCTTTCAGGAGAGATCTATATCCAGTTCCTGTCAGCATGCACTTCTTAGCTTCATCAATCTTACCTAGTTTTGGTGGCCACATGTGGGGCAGGCTCTGAATGGCCCTTCTTTCAGTGTCTGCTCCAAACTCTGCCTCCATATCCCCTCCTATGACTATTTTTGTTCCCCCTTTTAAGAAGGGGTAAAACATCCACACTTCAGTCATCCTTCTTCTTGAGTTTCATGTGGTCTATGGATTGTATCTTGGGTAATTTGAGCTTTTGGGCTAATATCTACTTATCAGTGAGTACATGTGTGGTTTTCTGTAATTGGGTTACCTCACTCAGGATGATATTTTCTAGTTCCATCCATTTGCCTATGAATTTCATGAAGTCATTGTTTTTGATAACTGAGTACTACTCCATTGTGTAAATGTACCACATTTTCTGTATTATTACATTGTTGAAGGGCATCTGGGTTCTTTCCAGTGTCTGGCTATTATAAATAAGGCTGCTATGAACATAGTGGAGCATGTGTCTTTGTTGTATGTTGGAACATCATTTGGGTGTATGCCCAGGAGAGGTATAGCTGGGTCCTCAGGTAATACAATGTCCAATTTTATGGACATTCCAATGGAACTTCCAGACTGATTTCCAGAGTGGTTGTACCAGTTTACAATCCCACCACCAATGGAGGAGTGTTCCTCTTTCTCCACATCCTCACCAGCATCTGTTGTCATCTGAGGTTTTTATCTTAGCCATCCTGACTGGTGTGAGGTGGAATCTCAGGGTTGTTTTGATTTCCATTTCCTTGATAAATAAGGATGTTGAGCATTTCTTTAGGTGCTTCTCAGCCATTCGATATTCCTCAGCTGAGAATTCTTTGTTTAGTTCTATACCCCATTTTTAATAGGGTTATTTGGCTCTCTTGAATCTAATTTCTTGAGTTCTTTGTATATTCTGGATATTAGCCCTCATCAGATGTAGGATTGGTAAAGACCTTTTTCCAATATGTTGGTTGCCGTTTTGTCCAAATGACAGTGTCCTTTGACTTACAGAAGTTTGCTCTTTTATGAGGTCCCATTTGTCAGTTCCTGATCTTAGAGCATTAAGCATTGGTGTTTTATTCAGGAAATTTTCCCCAATGACCATGTGATCGAGACTCTTCCCCACTTTTCTTCTATTAGTTTAAGTGTATCTGATTTAATGTGGAGGTCCTTGATCCACTTGGACTTAAGCTTTGTACAGGGTGATAAAAATTGATTGATTTTCATTCTTCTACATGCTGACCTCCAGTTCAACCAGCACCATTTGTTGAAAATGCTACCTTTTTTTCCACTGGATGGTTTTAGCTCCTTTGTCAAAGATCAAGTGACTACAGGTGTCTGGGTTCATTTCTGGGTCTTCAATTCTGTTCCACTGATCTACCTGCCTGTCTCTGTGCAAATACCATACAGATTTTTATGACTATTGCTCTGTAATACTGCTTGAAGTCAGGGATGTGATTCCCCCAGAAGTTCTCTTATTGTTGAGTATAGTTTTTGCTCTCCTGGGTTTTTTGTTATTCCAAATGAATTTGCAAATTGCTCTTTCTAACTCTATGAAGAATTGAGTTGTAATTTTGATGGGATTGCATTGAATCTGTAGATTGCTTTTGGGAAAATTGCCATTTTTTGATATATTAATCCTGCCAATCCATGAGCATGGGAGGTCTTTCCATATTCTGAGACCTTCAATTTCTTTCTTCAGAGATTTGAAGTTCTTGTCATACAGATCTTTTACTTGCTTGGTTAGAGTTACACCAAGGTATTTTATATTATTTGGGATAATTGTGAAGGGTTTCATTTCCCTAATTTCTTTCTCAACCTGTTTATCTTTTGATTAGAGGAAGGCTACTGATTTGTTTGAGTTAATTTTATACCCAGCCATTTTGCTGCAGTTGTTTATCAGGCTTAGTAGTTCTTTGGTGGAACTTTTGCAGTCACTTAAGTATACTATCTTATCATCTGCAAATAGTGATATTTTGACCTTCCAATCTGTATCCCTTTGTCCTCCTTTTGTTGTCTGATTGCTCTGGCTAGGACTTTGAGTACATATTGAATAAGTAGGGAGAGAGTAGGCAGCCTTGTCTAGTTTCTGATTTTATTGGGATTGTTTCAAGTTTCTCTCTGTTTAGTTTGATGTTGGCTACTGGTTTGCTGTATATTGCTTTTACTCTGTTTAGATATGGGTATTGAATTCCAGCTCTTTCCAGGACTTTTATCATGAAGTGGTGTTAAATTTTGTCAAATGCTTTCTCAGCATCTAATGAAATGATCATGTGGCTTTTTTCTTTGAGTTTGTTTATATAGTTGATTACATTGTTGGCTTTCCATATATTGAACCATCCCTGTCTCCCTGGGAAAAAGCCTACTTGATCACGACAGATGACTGTTTTAATGTGTTCTTAGATACAGTTTGCGAGAATTTTATTGAGTATTTTGAGTCAATATTCATAAGGGAAATTGGTCTGAAGTTCTCTTTCTTTGTTGGGTCTTTGTGTGGTTTAGATATAAGCATAATTGTGGATTCTTAGAAGGAATTGGGTGGTGCTCTGTCTATTTTTATTTTGTGGAATAGTTTGGACAGTATTGGTATGAAGTCTTCTAGAGGTCTGATAGAATTCTGCACTAAGACCATCTGTCCTGGGCTCTTTTTGGTTGGGAGACTTTTAATAACTGCTTCTATTTCTTTAGGAGTTATGAGGTTGTCTAGATGGTGTGTCTGTTCCTTATTTAATTTTGGTACCTGGTATTTGTCTAGAAAATTTGCCATCTCATTCAGATATCCCTGTTTTGTTGAATATAGGCTTTTGTAGTAGGATCGGATGATTTTTTTAATTTCTTCGTATTCTGTTATGTCTCCCTTTTCATTTCTGATTTTGTTAATTTGCATATTCTCTCCATGCCCTCTGGTTAGTCTGGCAAAAGATTGATCTATCTTGTTGATTTTCTCAAAGAACCAGCTCCTGGATTTTTTTTAATTATTATTATTCTTTGTATAGTTCTTGTTGTTTCTACTTGGTTGATTTCAGCCCTGAGTTTGATTATTTCCTGACTTCTACTCCTTTTGGGTGTATTTGCTACTTTTTGTTCTTTTTGTGCTTTTAGGTGTTCTGTGAAGCTTCTAATGTATGCTCTCCCCTGTTTCTTTTTTGGAGGCACTCAGAGCTATGCTTTTTCTTCTTAGTACTGCTTTCATTTTGTCCCTTAAATTTGGGTATGTTGTTCCTTCATTTTCATTAAATTCTAAAAAGTCTTTAATTTCTTTCCTCATTTCTTCCTTGAGTAGGTTGTTGTTGAGTGGAGCGTTGTTCAGCTTCCATGTACGTGTGTGCTTTCTGTCGTTATTGCTGTTATTGAAAACCAGCCTTAGACCATGGTGATCTGATAGGATGCGTGGGATTATTTCTATCTTCCTGTATCTGTTGAGGCCTGTTTTGTGGCTGATTTATATGGTTAATTTTGGAGAAGGTACCATGAGGTGGTGAGAAGAATGTATATTCTTTTGTTTTAGAATGAAATGTTCTATAAATATCTGTTAAGTCCTTTTGTTTCATAACTTCTGTTAGTTTCTCTTTGTCTCTGTTTAGTTTCTCTTTCCATGATCTGTCCACTGATGAGAGTAGGGTTTGGAAGTCTCCTACTATTATTGTGTGAGGTGCAATGTGTGGTAAGGTTTCCTTTATGAAAGTAGGTGCCCTTGCATTTGGAGCATATATATTTAGGATTGAGAGTTCATTTTGGTGGATTTTTCCATTGATGAATATGAAGTGTCCTCCGTATCTTTTTTTGATGACTTTTGGTTGAAGTCTACTTATACCTTTCTATGTAGTAGTTTCCTGTGGCCATTTACCACCTGTTTTTTCATCTTAGAAGCAGATTCATTTTCTAATTTATATTTGTTAATGTTCATTACTCACTATTCCTTGTAAGTATAAACTACACAGTATACAACATAATGTAAAATTTAGCAACTTATTTTGCTTTTTGATGATGTTTAGCAATTGACTGATACATAATAACTAGCTGCTCCTTTTTTTAATCCATATAATGTAATATGTAAGGTCTGAGTCATTTTGCAAACAAGCCCCCGCAACATGAAACATTCCACTTTCTCATCTTCAGAAAATACCTAAGGAACAACAGCTAAAGAATAAATATGACAGCAAATCCCGACAGCCTGGTGAGCAGGTTTCTGCCAAGACAGCAAAGGAAGTAGAGTGTGTACATCTTAAAGAAATTGATAAAAAAGATTTCAAAGTGAAAATTTGTGAAGTTCTTGAACAACAGGAAAACAATGTTTGTCCTAAGGAAGAAGGAATACATCACATTTTTAAAGGAAAAACAAGAGTTAAGGTAACTTAATTTACAAAACTATATATTTAATTTGCGTGCAAAGATGCATCTGTGAGCCCATGTCTGCAGTGTTACGTTGTTTAGACAATAGGACCCCAGCTTTGCCACATCCTCCTTTACACTCTCAGTTCCAGCTGCATCCTTCTCACTGCTCCTTCAAATTCTATGTGAAAACAAATTAGACTATGAATGTAAAGAACCTGAAAGTTACAAACTCCTTATACAAATGGGGACAGTTCCTTTAAAGTGATAAATAAAAGTAACAATAACAGGGATGATGATAAAAGACTTCTAAAGCAGTTACAGTTGAAATGAGAGGAACTAACATGTTTGACATGCAAATGAGTACATCATAAATAAAAACATAATTAACCGTAGAAAACCATAAGAGCAGTAGTACCTGTAATTCAAAGATTATAAAACAGCATGTGAGTCTATTGGAAAGCGCTATGTCACTGGTAACTTGATCTGTGGCTCTCCTGCCTTTGGAATTTCATATGTAATATTTCAGAATTCTGTGTAAGTTTGCAGTTTAAATAATTTTGCAAATATTTATGTACTTAAGTCCATATACTTTTTCCATGTACGTACACCCCCTTCTATTCTAGTGATTTGGTTCTTTCAAGTCCTATGCTTCAAATTTTATAGGACAAACTGAAGACAATGTACGTATGTCTGTTTATTATTCTACTCTGTTAGCTGTTGTCTCCGTTTTATTTAATAACATCACATATAATCAAATAATGACATATAAATTGTTTTGAAATACTGATATTGGGGCAGTTTTGGGCTCCACCTATTTTCCTTAACCCAGTCACTAAGTTCTTTGTTTGTACTCTGTCTCTGTTGAAAAAGAGAACATTATTTTTTAACTAATTTATTTTAATGTTTGAAAAATGTTATAAATTCATAATCAGATCCACCCACACTTTATTCCCCTCCAAATCTTCCCTACTTGCCACCAACACTATTCCTTTTCAAATTCATCTTTTCTTAAAAACATGGAGTCCACTTACAAGTGCAGATGCTGGAAAATTACTGGTTCATGAATAGCCTCTCAGGATTGCATCTTGGAAGAAGGCTGTCTTCTTCCCTTAGCAGCCATCAGTTGCCTATAGCTACTTACCTAGGGGTGAGACTTAATGAGCCTCTCCCTTAGTAATGCTGGAGTGTTGGTTGGCCATATCAGTTTTCATTCTGAATATGTTTTCTACCCATTTGTATAATGTCCCCAAATGATACATGTATCTTCAAATTTAAGACATCTGAATAAAGATTGGCATTATTAACAATGTGTCAGTAATAGACATTAAGTCAGGTTGAACTAAAAAGAGCATTTCCAGGGGTTAAATTTGTAGATCCCTCTTACCAGTCACTCAGGGCCGTTTTAGGGAATTTTGTCTACTTAGTGGTCTCTAGACAAACATTTTCTTTGTCTACGTTGAGAGAGAGAGAGAGAGAGAGAGAGAGAGAGAGAGAGAGAGAGAGAGAGAAGAAGAAGAAGAAGAAGAAGAAGGAGGAGGAGGAGGAGGAGGAGGAGAAGGCATAAAACAGCACAGTGGTTCTTAATATAGGTTATAGTCTAAGCATTTTCTACTGGTGGAGAAGACACCATGACTGAGGCAACTTACCACAGAAGGCATTAAATTGGGAGTTTGCTTACAGTTTCAAACAGATAGTCTATGTCCATCATACTTGGTATCTTGGCAGCAGGCATGCAGGCATGGCAATGAAGCAGCAGCTGAGAGCTTATGTCTGATCCAGAAGCATGAGGCAGAGGTGGAGTGGGTAAGCCCTTCAGTGACATACCTTCTCTAACAAGACCATGCCTCTGAATCCTTAACAAAGCAGCCGCACCAAATGTACGCCAAGCACTCAAAAGTGTGATCCATTAGGTCCCATTACCATTTGTGCCACTGTTGTTCATTTCCATACACCAAATCAATTATTTATTTTATTTTTTTTATTAACTTGAGTATTTCTTGTTTACATTTCGAATGTTATTCCCTTTCCCGGTTTCCGGGCAAACATCCCCCTAATCCCTCCCCGTCCCCTTCTTTATGGGTGTTCCCCTCCCCACCCTCCCCCCAACAATCACGTTCACTGGGGGTACAGTCTTAGCAGGACCCAGGGCTTCCCCTTCCACTGGTGATCTTACTAGGATATTCATTGCTACCTATGAGGTCAGAGTCCAGGGTCAGTCCATGTATAGTCTTTAGGTAGTGGCTTAGTCCCTGGAAGCTCTGGTTGCTTGGCATTGTTGTTCATAAGGGGTCTCGAGCCCCTTCAAGCTCTTCCAGTTCTTTCTCTGATTCCTTCAACGGGAGTCCTGTTCTCAATTCAGTGGTTTGCTGCTGGCATACGCCTCTGTGTTTGCTGTATTCTGGCTGTGTCTCTCAGGAGAGATCTACATCCGGCTCCTGTCGGCCTGCACTTCTTTGCTTCATCTAATTGGGTGGCTGTATATGCATGGGCCACATGTGGGGCAGGCTCTGAATGGGTGTTCCTTCTGTCTCTGTTTTAATCTTTGCCTCTCTATTCCCTGCCAAGGGTATTCTTGTTCCCCCTTTTAAAGAAGGAGTGAAGCATTCACATTTTGATCATCCATCTTGAGTTTCATGTGTTCTATGCATCTAGGGTAATTCAAGCATTTGGGCTAATAGCCACTTATCAATAAGTGCATACCATGTGTGTTTTTCTGTGATTGGGTTACCTCACTCAGGATGATATTTTCCAGTTCCAACCATTTGTCTATGAATTTCATAAAGTCATTGATTTTGATAGCTGAGTAATATTCCATTGTGTAGATGTACCACATTTTCTGTATCCATTCCTCTGTTGAAGGGCATCTGGGTTCTTTCCAGCTTCTGGTTATTATAAATAAGGCTGTGATGAACATAGTGGAGCACGTGTCTTTTTTATATGTTGGGGCATCTTGTGGGTATATGCCCAAGAGAGGTATAGCTGGATCCTCAGGCAGTTCAATGTCCAATTTTCTGAGGAATCTCCAGACTGATTTCCAGAATGGTTGTACCAGTCTGCAATCCCACCAACAATGGAGGAGTGTTCCTCTTTCTCCACATCCTCGCCAGCATCTGCTGTCACCTGAGTTTTTGATCTTAGCCATTCTCACTGGTGTGAGGTAAAATCTCAGGGTTGTTTTGATTTGCATTTCCCTTATGACTAAAGATGTTGAACATTTCTTTAGGTGTTTCTCAGCCATTCGGCATTCCTCAGCTGTGAATTCTTTGTTTAGCTCTGAACCCCATTTTTTAATAGGGTTATTTGTTTCCCTGCGGTCTAACTTCTTGAGTTCTTTGTATATTTTGGATATAAGGCCTCTATCTGTTGTAGGATTGGTAAAGATCTTTTCCCAATCTGTTGGTTGCCGATTTGTCCTAAGCACAGTGTCCTTTGCCTTATAGAAGCTTTGCAGTTTTATGAGATCCCATTTGTCGATTCTTGATCTTAGAGCGTAAGCCATTGGTGTTTTGTTCAGGAAATTTTTTCCAGTGCCCATGTGTTCCAGATGCTTCCCTAGTTTTTCTTCTATTAGTTTGAGTGTATCTGGTTTGATGTGGAGGTCCTTGATCCACTTGGACTTAAGCTTTGTACAGGGTGATAAGCATGGATCGATCTGCATTCTTCTACATGTTGACCTCCAGTTGAACCAGCACCATTTGCTGAAAATGCTATCTTTTTTCCATTTCATGGTTTTGGCTCCTTTGTCAAAAATCAAGTGACCATAGGTGTGTGGGTTCATTTCTGGGTCTTCAATTCTGTTCCATTGGTCTATCTGTCTGTCTCTGTACCAATACCATGCAGTTTTTATCACTATTGCTCTGTAATACTGCTTGAGTTCAGGGATAGTGATTCCCCCTGAAGTCCTTTTATTGTTGAGGATAGTTTTAGCTATCCTGGGTTTTTTGTTATTCCAGATGAATTTGCAAATTGTTCTGTCTAACTCTTTGAAGAATTGGATTGGTATTTTGATGGGGATTGCATTGAATCTGTAGATTGCTTTTGGTAAAATGGCCATTTTTACTATATTAATCCTGCCAATCCATGAGCATGGGAGATCTTTCCATCTTCTGAGGTCTTCTTCAATTTCTTTCTTCAGTGTCTTGAAGTTCTTATTGTACAAATCTTTTACTTGCTTGGTTAAAGTCACACCGAGGTACTTTATATTATTTGGGTCTATTATGAAGGGTGTCGTTTCCCCTATTTCTTTCTCGGCTTGTTTCTCTTTTGTGTAGAGGAAGGCTACTGATTTATTTGAGTTAATTTTATACCCAGCCACTTTCCTGAAGTTGTTTATCAGCTTTAGTAGTTCTCTGGTGGAACTTTTGGGATCACCTAAATAAACTATCATATCATCTGCAAATAGTGATATTTTGACTTCTTCTTTTCCGATCTGTATCCCCTTGACCTCCTTTTGTTGTCTGATTGCTCTGGCTAGAACTTCAAGAACTATATTGAATAAGTAGGGAGAGAGTGGGCAGCCTTGTCTAGTCCCTGATTTTAGTGGGATTGCTTCAAGTTTCTCTCCATTTAGTTTAATGTTAGCAACTGGTTTGCTGTATATGGCTTTTACTATGTTTAGGTATGGGCCTTGAATTCCTATTCTTTCCAGGACTTTTATCATGAAGGGGTGTTGAATTTTGTCAAATGCTTTCTCAGCATCTAATGAAATGATCATGTGGTTTTGTTCTTTCAGTTTGTTTATATAATGGATCACGTTGATGGTTTTCCGTATATTAAACCATCCCTGCATGCCTGGGATGAAGCCTACTTGATCATGGTGGATGATTGTTTTGATGTGCTCTTGGATTCGGTTTGCCACAATTTTATTGAGTATTTTTGCGTCGATATTCATAAGGGAAATTGGTCTGAAGTTCTCTTTCTTTGTTGGGTCTTTGTGTGGTTTAGGTATAAGAGTAATTGTGGCTTCATAGAAGGAATTCGGTAGTGCTCCATCTGTTTCAATTTTGTGGAATAGTTTGGATAATATTGGTATGAGGTCTTCTATGAAGGTCTGATAGAATTCTGCACTAAACCCGTCTGGACCTGGGCTCTTTTTGGTTGGGAGACCTTTAATGACTGCTTCTATTTCCTTAGGAGTTATGGGGCTGTTTAACTGGCTTATCTGTTCCTGATTTAACTTCAGTACCTGGTATCTGTCTAGGAAATTGTCCATTTCCTGCAGATTTTCAAGTTTTGTTGAATATAGGCTTTTATAGTAAGATCTGATGATTTTTTGAATTTCCTCTGATTCTGTAGTTATGTTTCCCTTTTCATTTCTGATTTTGTTAATTTGGACACACTCTCTGTGTCCTCTCGTTAGTCTGGCTAAGGGTTTATCTATCTTGTTGATTTTCTCAAAGAACCAACTTTTGGTTCTGTTGATTCTTTCTATGGTCTTTTTTGTTTCTACTTGGCTGATTTCAGCTCTGAGTTTGATTATTTCCTGTCTTCTACTCATCCTTGGTGTATTTGCTTCTTTTTGTTCTAGAGCTTTTAGCAAATCAATTATTATTATGAAAGTTGTATGCAATGTGTTCAATAGAACTAGACCATCTAAAAACTGCACTTTATACTCCTTATTTCTGGGCCTGTATCCTATAATGAAATGACCAAAAGAAACTCCATTTTGAAAACCGGTACCCCAAAATACAAAACTCATGAGGTTTAATCAATCAGAAACCCTCCACTGTCTCATGTGCAGAAAGTATCCCAAGAACAAGAAATGGAGAAGGAGTACAATGTTGGATATGCATCCTTCTGGTCACAGCCTTCTATGAGAACAGATGAGGCCACAGTAGGCGAGCAGAATTTACTGCAGCACAAACATCTGAAAGTGCACTTCCAAAAAGACTTAAAGGAGATGGTTCGTGAACAATTTGAAAATTCTGAAGTTCTTCTTTATCCTAAGGAAGAGAAGCCACCTGATGACTCTAGAGGAGTAAGGCACATAAAGGTAATTCCCACCTCATTGAAAAGTACACTGTTTTACTGTAAGATACATGGTGTTTCTCTGCAATGCTGTGAGTGTTCCAGACCCCCCCAAGCCTAACCAACCCCCCTGAAAATGTTCACCCATCTTTCTTATGTTCTTCATCACAGAAGTTAATTTGCCAGCCATATTCTAAGACTTAAGTGAAAATTCATTAGAAAGTAAGAACAACCAAAGTAGTTAACATGTTTAATACACATAGAAGATGTTTATACAAATATAGGATTTTTATAATACAGAAAGTAAATGATAATTGGGTTGAATATAAAGACAATGGAGTAATTAGAATTGTCATGAGAGGAACCAACATCTTTGATATTCAGATGGTTAGACTATAAACTCCATTGTCACTAATTACAGATCGATATTAGACATGCCTGAATCTACTAATCCAAAAGGGCTATAGTTTTCATCCTTCAAACAAATGAACAATGTGTCTTAAATAAAACAAAAAAAACCACCACTTTTCTGCTGCTAAACACAAAATCAAGCTAGCATGAAACTTTCCCTGAAGTTATTACCTGCTACTTGCAGTATAAAAAGTATAATATCACAGACCTGAGCAAGATCATGTCAGTTCTCTATCACAGACTAACAGATCTTTGTAAAGAGGTAAAATAACACAAGCTTTAAATGCCACAAGCAGGTTACAAGGACCATGTCTTGCTTTAGAAAAAGAGAAAGCCTAGGAAGCGGGAGGCCCTGGGTTCAGTCCCCAGCTCCGAAAAAAGGAAAAGAAAAAAAGAGAGAGAGAGAGAAAGCTCACATTCCAAGGAATTGCTGCTCTTCAGGTTTTTCTCTTTATCATTTTTATTCTGAACTGCTAACAAACAAACACATAGTTATGTATGGGCCCAGTGCATCATAGCAATCTGAGTTCCATCCTGGAAAACACAAGAGGCAATTGTTTCACATATGTAATCCCAGAACCTTTAAATCCAGATAGGAGGCCAAGAGAGTGGAGGAAAACACAATCTAGCCAGAGGGGAACACACAGAGCAACAGAAACAGTGAGAGAAACTACTTCACTTAGGAAAGGGATCCAACTCCTGAAAGCCATCCTCTGGCCTTCACACATACAGCAGCCTAGCATACACACAAACACAAATGCACACGCACACACACACACACACACACACACACACACACACACACACATATACACATTACAATAATAAATGCATTTTAGACTAGTACATATAAAATTGCATATTCTAATAAATAAGTGATGTCTTCTAGAATTCGTTAGTACTATTGTCTGTAAATAATGATTCAGAATTAAATATCTTCAGGGCTTTCTCGGTCATCTTTAGTGTTTCTCTGCCATGTGTCATGTGTCCTGGAAAACAAAGCATTCCTTTTATAAATGGTTTAAGATTACTAATGAGGAGGAAGCATGTACCATTAGCAATTTTGGCATAGAAGGAAAAAGAAGACTGCTAAGTTTCTGAAAACTCTGTAACTTTTGCTCGAGCAAAAAAGAAGCAGAGGTCACAGGATATGGGTGACTGTAATGACCGATGTAGCAACTGGGGACTAAAACCAAGACTGTAACATTTACAGACAAATGATAAAATGAATGAAAACCATAAAATTTTAATGGAAAGTAACATCTCAATATTTCTTTAAAGGTTGAAGAAAAGAAGACAGGGTATTTATATGTACCCCATTTTAGCTCTTTTGAGCATAGACTCGCTGCCTTGAGAGCTACTGCACACATCGAACCAGCTCCTGCTGCCTGCCCTGGTGGTGCAGGTGACATGGGTGACATGGACAAAGCTCAAAAGTCTGAACTGGCTCTCCCACTTGCTTTAGCTCTTCAAACTGAGCACCCAGGGGGCCAACAACAAATTAAGCCTGAGCCTGTTCCTGAGTACTGTTCTGATGAGATCACTGACCCTGATCACAATGTTGACTTTGCTCTTAACTCCTGTCTTCTTGCTCCAGGCAAGGGTGACAGGCTCAGTACTGATCCTGAATCTGCTCCTCTTTGTGGCCCCTGTGACATGGAGGACCCTGGTAATGATGCTGACCCAGATGCCCATGCTGCACATTCAAATGACCACTTCACCCAAAGCATGAACACCAACACCAGGCCTGCTCCTGCTTGTGGCAGAGGTGACACCACTGATCATGATAATGGCACAGATCTGGGATCTGCCCTTCCTGTTGTTGTTGACTGATGGTTGATACACCAAATCCTACAAGGGTGGTCTGGGGGACTCTAACCAAGAAGCTGTTTACTAGTAAGAAAAATGATGATCAGGGTAAGCTACCATACAAACAGTGGTTTAAAATAGAAGATGATTTCTGTCCTTGAAAACTAATTTTTTTGGTACTAAAACTTATGATTAATAAATTCCATGCTTCATATAGGGTTTTCTAAACTTTACTTGGTACCAGGAAAAAAAATTCTCTTTTTGCCAATAATATTGAAGATACACTATATTTAAAAAAAAGTCAGTTTAACCCAAAAGACCTGACCAACTAATGTTGGTTCATGGTTGTTTCCTATTCTGGAATGAGGAAATTGTTTTATTTTCCCATGATTTCTAAGTTTTCAGAGTAGGTAAGCACATGCAGTGATATATAACTGTTAACTATCAATCAGTATCTACTTTTTCTATGCTGATATACTGACTTGCGGGAATACCATCATCTTGAAAACAAACATTACAAAACAAGCAGCATTTGAGAAAACAAAAACAAAATGAGCCTCCTTCCACTTCTCATACCTTCTCATGCACTGATGTTATTACCCAAGATGCTACAGACGATGCCACCGATGATGCTGCTCATGATCATTGTGAGAATGCTACCAATGCTATTCCTGATGACACTACTAATAATTGTTTTCCTCTCTAGTGCTGCAGTTGATTGTCAGTCCTTTGAAGCATCTATCAGGACACTTACTACTATACTAGAAAGAATTAAAATTCTTTTAAAGAATTTATAAAATACAAATTTTAAGATATAAAATTTCAAACTATCTGTTGGCATTGGATAAAATGACACTATGACCATCCTATGGTATGGTTAAGGGGCAGGTTTTTAATGTAGACATTGTAGCTGGAACTACCAGGAAGCATCTAGAGAAGACTGAGCATGGTCAGTACAACCGATGTGGTCATGAGAGAATCCCAGCAGAACAGAGAGATAGAGGAAGGGAGAGAGGAACATGAACTAGAGAGAACAAGAAATAGCATGGCTATAAGGAGAATGAGAAGCCCATGAGTTAGAGGGAGAAATGAGAGGAGCTAATGCATTAGTATGGACTTTAAAGTGGGTAACAGGTACCTGTGATACTGAGGGAGCTTAGAGGCTAGTGCAAGCTTTGGTGTGCTCATAGACACCAGTCCCTCCAGCTGGTCATAAAAGAAAGTAACTCCTTTGGTAGAGTGGAACCAACTTCAAAACTCCAAAGTCCAGATTAAACTCAATTCTGGATATCACACTGCCTTTTGGAGTTTTTGGGACTGAAGTTTCCTTTGGACCTAACCAGCATCAATGGATTTTACTAGATTTTGCAAGTCAAATACAGCCTTGTTCACATTTTTATACTCAGTGTACAAACATCTATACAAACACCACCCAAACAGTCGAGTTGCTCATAATACATCAATAAAGTTAAAATGTGGTTGCTTACCTGAAATTTCTTTACTTTTAATTTTATGATACCCCCTAGCACCCATATTCTATGCCCTATAGTCCCTCACTGAGGGGTGGGGCCTTATGAGCCTCTCCTCATAAATAACAAAATGGCGATGGTCCAGTTTTATGGTGGTCTTCTGTAGGTAATCACAGATATAGTGAGCATTCATAAATGTGGGCCAATGGTTGTATACTCCATTTTACAGAATTCACCTGAAACTTCTGCCTCCCTCCTCCAAAACAGTCCCCAAGCCTTGTAATGTGTGATATAGATGTCTTGTTCAGGTCTGAGCACCTGACAGATATGCACTTGGCCTGTTATTGGTCTGTGCATTTGACACAGACAACTGCATAAAGAAACATCTCTGATGAGGGCTGATGCCCTAATGTGCAGTTATAAACATATTTAGAAAGCAACTTGACACTATGTCATTGGAGGTTCTCTTCTAGAGACTACCATGTGGAGTAAACACATCAGTGGTTAAATCTAAGTCACCCATAATGCATCAGTCTGTAGTGTGGCAGATTGTTTCTAGAAACATGGTATATATTTAACAAATACTTCTTCTTAAGAAGTTACCTGACACTGACTTTACAATAGTAACTGTGGCCTGAAAGTAAAGAAAAATATCAAAGAATCCAAGAGAAGAGACCATATATTACTGTAAACTTATGATTAATAAATTCCATGCTTCATATAGGGCTTTCTAAACTTTACCTGGTACCAGAAAAAAAATTCTCTTTTTGCCAATAATATTGAAGATACACCATATTTTTTTTAAAAAAGGCAATGCTAGACTGTCTCAAAATGTGATTAGAGGAGTTTCCCTGGCAGGAACATGACTTAGCAGAGAGAAGGATTTCACATCAAGTTTGATGGCCAAAGTTGGACCCCAGAACATATATGGAAATAAAGAAATGTCCAAACTCAGTCCACTGTCCTCTTTATACCCCACACTCATACAGAGGGCAGGGGGCTGTATAGAAAGACAACAAGAGGGGGCATATTTGGGAAGTATCTAGGAGGAATGGAATAGAGACAGTCGGGTAGATATGATTAAGATTCATTGAATAACTGTTTATTTGTCAAATGATAAACATCAAGTGAATGAATGAGGCTAAAAAGTAGTTGCAGGCAGGCAATAGTAGTGCATGCTTTTAATCCCAGCAATCTGGAGGCAGAGGCTGGCAGATTGCTGTCAGTTTGAGGCCAGCCTAATCTATAGAGTAAGTTTTAGGATAGTCTGGGTTACACAGAGAAACCCTGTCTTAAAAACACAAAAAGAAAAATGAGAGAACATTCTCATGGTCAATGTTAATTGCCAGAAAATGCTATAACACACAGCTTCCTTCAGTAGTGTTTTGTGTAGCCTCATGCTGCTGCAAAATCAAAACAAAGACTAACATATCTTTTCATCAACATCTCAGTTACTAGAACATTGCTTCAAAAGTTAAACATTTCATCATATTAACATTATATTATATGTGCAATAGCATTTTAAAAAGTGCGACAACTCACATTCCAGCTGGTGCCTTCTGTCTGGGCAGATCATCAGTTTGTCTGCTCCTCTGAAGACCCCATAGTCTGAAGGCATCCCAGGAGGTCTGCCAGGGCAACAGCTAAGGCACCCTTCCAAATAACTGCAGCAGCTGGAAACCCCAAGGAATCCAGCAGAATTGGGACACATCTCCAGCCCCACCCTTTGCATGGGCCTTTGCCTCCTGCTGGGGAAGATCAACAGCTTGTCTGCTCCTCTCAAGACTCTATAACCTGAAGGCCTCCCAGGAAGTCTGCTATAGCCAATGCCACGGGTCTCCCAGGAGACCTGCAGTAACCCAAGAACACAGCAACACAGGAGGCAAACTCCAGACAGAGCCACTCAGGCCCGTTAACACCAGAGATAACCAGATGGTAAGAGGCAAGCACAAGATCATAAGCAACAGAAATCAATATACTTTGGCACCATCAGAACCTAGTTCTCTCAATACAGCAAGCCATGGATACACCAACACACCTGAATGTCAGATACTATTTTATGTCAGGAAGATAAGAGTCCTTTAAGAAGGATATACTTAGCTCACTGAAAGAAATACAGGAAGACACAAACAGGTGGAAAAATTAAACAAAATGGTCCAAGACCTAAAAATGGAAGTAGAAACACTAAAGAATACACAAACAGTGGCAACCCTGGAAATGAAAAACCAAGGAAAGAGGTCAGGAACTACAGATACAAGCATCAACAAGAGAATACAAGAGATAGAAGAGAGAATCTCAAGCATAGAAGATACCTTAGAAGATACTGACACAGCAGTCAAAGAAATTTTCAAAACATAAATTCCTAACCCAAAACATTAATGAAATCCAGGACACAACACAATAAAAATACCAAAGCTTAGAATAATAGGAATAAAAGAGTGAAGATTCCCAGATCAAAGGACCAGAAAATGTCTTCAACAAAATTAGAGAAGAAAACTTCCTCAACCTAAAGAAGGACATGGTCATAAATGTACAAGAAACCTATAGAACACCAAATAGATTGGACCAGAAAAGAAAATCCTCTCATCACATAATAAAACACTAAATGCACAGAACAAAGAAAGAATATTAAAATCTGTAAGGGAAAGAAGGCCAAGTAACATATAAAGGCAGACCTATCAGAATTACACCAGACTTCTCAACAGAGACCCTAAAAGTCATATAGATCCTAAGAGAACACAAATATCAGACTATGCTACTATAACCTGCAATACTCTTAACCATCATAGATGGAGAAACCAAAATATTTCATGACAAAACCAAATTTAAACATTATCTATCTACCAATCCATCCCTACAGAAGATTCTTGAAGAAAATCCCAGCACAAGGAGGATACTTACACAAAAGAAAAAACACTGTATTAATCATCTTACAACAAAACCAAAAGGAGAGACTCACATACACAAAATGCTACCTACAACAACAATCATAAAAGGAACTAACAGTCATCTGTCTTTAGTATCTCTCAATATCAATAGAGTCAATTTCCCAATAAAAAACATAAGCTAAGAGACTGGATATGCAAGAAGGATCCAGGATCCAGCATTTTGTTGTATGCAAACACACACACACACACACACACACACACACACACACACACACACTACCTCAGAGTAAAAGGTTGGAAAAAAATCTTTCAAGCAAACAGTACCAAGAAACAACTGGGAGTTACCATTTTATTGTCCAATAGAATAGACTTTGAACCAAAAGTTATCAAGCAAAATGGGGAAGAACACTTCATCAAAGGAAAAATCCACAAAAGAAAGTCTCAGTTCTGTGCCACGGACCACTCAGATGGAGGACACCGCAGGAGAAGGAGGGCTCTGGTACTCAGGAAGGCACAGGTTCGGCGCAATGACAGACAGACACAACACAATCAGGGAGGTTTGAATCTGCTGTGATTTTACTGAAGTCTGCTTTGTGGTTATATACAATGCTTGAACAGAAACTAATTTTTTTGACCCCTTGCCAGGTTACACTCAAACAATAACCAAGAAAAAGTTTAACAGTTTACATGAAGTTCAGAACAGAAAGCAAGACAGGAAGTAAATTTTCCTGAGAATCAGACTGGTGCCAGAAGGTGGTCATAAACCTCATTTACCTCAATCTCTAAATATCATCTCTCAGATAACAGGACAGCCAGCTGTAAGGAATCTTTAGTCTTTTACTCTCTATTAGCCAAAATTTATGTAATTGTCTTTATAAAGGATAAATTTAAAGGATAGTTCCTTTTGATAGTAGGCAAGCATGGGGACATGATCTGGCCAAGCGTTCTATAAAATTTAAAGAATATAGTACTCTCTTTCCATCAATATTAACCCATCTATTACCTTTTTCATCATGTGTCCATGTGTAGGGCAATGGCTCTGCAGCGGTCCTGTATCTACTCAGGCTGTTTTTACCTAAAGGGGCGGCCCACCACCTTCCTCTAATTAAATAATGTTTTCTTCCATGTAACTACTTGATAGAATTCATAAATGTTTGGATTTTTATAATTGACAGGACTTTCCCCTCTAATAGCTAGCGCCTTAATTCTTTCACTATCTAGGAGATCTGGATTTCCACAGTTAATTCTTCCTGTTGTAAGTTATTGATCACATCTCTTAGAGTTTCATTCTGATTCTACTTAATTTTTGCTAGTGCTTTCAAAAGAGGCATGATCCTTAAAGACCAAATCAGGTCCCGATGTTGCTATTAGTAGAGTAGAGAAAGAAACAAAAGAGCCAGTGTGTAACTCCCGATCTTACCAATTCCAATCAGCTTGGCAGAAAGTCAAGAAGGAAGTGGCCAAGTGTCTCCAGGAGACCACGTTCTGAGGAACACATGTCTCTGGCCTGCTGACATGATTGTTTCATGTCCGACAGACTGCACTGGAGCTGGCGCAGCAATTCTGAACATCTATGCCCAAATGCAAGGGAAACCATATTCATAACAAAAACTTTACTAAGGCTCAAAACACACATTGAATCCCACACAATAATAGTGGGAGACTTCAACACTCCACTTTCACCAATGGACAGATCATTGAAACAGAAACTAAACAAAGACACACTGAAACTAATAGAAGTTGTGAATAAAATAGGTTTAGACAAATACAGAGCATTTAACCCTAAAAAAGAGAATATATCTTCTTCTCAGCACATCATAGTACCATCTCCAAATCTGACCATATAATCTGTCACAACACAAGCTTCAACAGATAAAAACGTTTGAAATAATACCGTGCACCCTATCAGATCACCGTGGACTAAGGATAGATTCCAATAACAACAAAAACAACAGAAAACCCACACACCAATGGAAACTGAACAGCTCTCCACTCACTGATAACTTGGTCTGGGAAGAAATAAAAACTAAAACCTTTTTAGAAACTAAAATGAAGGCACAACATACACAAACTTATGGGACACAATGAAAGCAGTGTTAGGAGGAAAAATCATAACATTAAGTGCCCTTGTAAAGAAATTGGAGAGATCATACAGCAGCAACTTAACAGCACACTGGAAAGTCCTAGAACAAAAAGAAGCAAATACACCCAAAAGTAGTAGATGGCAGGAAATAGTCAAAGTCATGGCTGAAATCAACCAAATAGAAACAGAGAGACCACAGGACAGACTGCCACCTCTGCATAGCTGTGCTCACATCCTTGATCCAAGGGGAAACTGCACAGTGCCTCTGGACACAGGGATATAGGAACAGACAGCCACCTGTACCCACGGTTCTGGTCTGCGCCCAGGACCCAACTGAACTGGACAAACAGCTCCCTGCACCCAAATCCTGTGGAGGGGGAGGGGAGAGCTAGATACTCAGAAGTGTGGATACTCCTGAGAAGTCAGAGGAGACTACCCTTTGCCTACAGTCCAGACCCAAGAGGGAATTGTATAGTGCCAACTGTGCCCGCTGGATACAAGGACCTAGGAGCAATCAGGGGCAGGACCCTTTGATTACTGCCCACACCTAGAGCTGGAAGACAGTCTCCAGAAACACTGACACCTGAGAGCAGAGGTAAGACACACTTTTCTGCTACCAAGTGACCCGCCTGGTGGATTCAGAACACACAGAGGCAGAAGTCCTCTGGATCAGGGCACTTCCTGTTTCTGGCTCTGCCCAGAAGTGAACTGATACCATCCCACAGGTCCCTGCACAAAAATCCCATGGGGAAGAGAACTGACACACAGGAGTGCAGACATCCTGAGACCGCAGGACAGACTGCTACTTCTGCACAACTCTGCCCACAGCCCTGGTAGAAGAGGAAACTGCACAGTGCCTCTGGAGGCAGGGATATAGGAACAGACAGCTGCCGGTACCCGTGTTTCTGGTCTGTACCCAGGACTGAACTGAACTGGCCAAACAGTTCCCTGCACCCAAACCCCATGGGGGAGAGAGCTGGACCCTCAGAAGTGTGGATACTCCTGAGAAGTCAGAGGAGACTACCCTCTGCCCACAGTCCTGACCCAAGAGGGAATCACATAGTGCCAACTGGGCTCACTGGGTTCAAGAACCTAGGAGCAATCAGGGGCAGAACCCTTTGATTCCTGCCCATTCCTAGAGCTGGAAGACAGTCTCCAGGAGCACCAACACACCTGAAATCAGAACATCTGTTCCTAGGAAAGGCTGAAAGAAAACAGGGAAACAGTTCTACAGGAGTGCTGACACAGAGGCCTACAGCAGGGTCAAGTCACTCCCAGAAACAGGAAGACAAGCAAACACCAGAGACAACCCAATGGCTAGAGGCAAGCGCAGGAACCTAAGCAACAGACACCAAGACTACTTGGCATCATCAGAGCCCAGTTCTCCCACCAAAGAAAGTACCGGATATCCAAACACACCAGAAAAGCAAGATTTAGATTTAAAAATCACAGTTTTTGATAATGATGGAGGACTTTAAGAAAGACATAAAGAACTGCCTTAAAGAAATGCAGGAAAACACAAATAAACATGTAGAAGCCCTTAGAGAGGAAACACAAAAATCCCTGAAAGAATTACAGGAAAACACAACCAAACAGGTAAAGAAATTGAAAATGGAAATAGAAACAATAACAAAAGCACAAAGGGAGACCACCCTGGATACAGAAAACCTAATGAAGAGAAAAGGAGTCGTAGATACAAACATCACCAGTAGAATACAAGAGATAGAAGAGAGAATCTCAAGGGCAGAAGATACCATAGAAATCATCGACACAACTGTCAAAGACAATGTAAGATGCAAAAAGTTCTTAACCCAAAACATACAGGAAATCCAGGACACAATGAGAAGATCAAACCTAAGGATAATAGGTATAGGAGAAAGTGAAGACTCCCAACTGAAAGAACCAGTAAATATATTCAACAAAATCATAGAAGAAAACTTCCCTAACCTAAAGAAAGAGATGCCCATAAACATGCAATAAGCCTACAGAACTCCAAATAGATTGGACCAGAAGAGAAACTCCTCCCGTCACATAATAGTCAAAACACCAAACACACAAAATAAAGAAAGAATATTAAAAGCAGTAAGGTAAAAAGGTCAAATAACATATAAAGGCAAACCTATCAGAATTACACCAGACTTCTCGCCAGAGACTATGAAAGCCAGAAGATCCTGGACAGATGTCATACAGACCCTAAGAGAACACAAATGCCAGCCCAAGTTACTGTATCCAGCAAAACTCTCAATTAACATAGATTGAGAAACCAAGATATTCCATGACAAAATCAAATTTACGCAATATCTTTCCACCAATCCAGGCCTACAAGAGATAATAGATGGAAAACTCCAACACAAGGAGAGAAACTATACCTTACAGAAAGCAAGAATATAATTTCCTTGCAATGAAACCAAAAGAGATACAAACAAACATAATTCCACCTCCAACAATGAAAATAACAGGAAGCAGAAGGACACTTCATATTCATCAAAGGAAAAAGCCAACAAAATGAACTCTCAATCCTAAATATCTATGCTCCAAATGCAAGGGCACCTATATTCATAAATAAACCTTAAAAGCTCATAATAAAGCTTATAAAGCTCAAAGCACATATTGCACCTTACATCATAATAGTAGGAGATTTCAACACCCCACTCTCATCAATGGACAGATCATGGAAACAGAAATTAAGCAGAGACATAGAGAAACTAACAGAAGTTATAACCAAATGGATTTAACAGATATTTATAGAACATTCCACCCTAAAAAGAAGGATATACCTTCTTCTCAGCACCTCATGGAACCTTCTCCAAAATTGACCAAAACAGGCCTCAACAGATACAGGAAGATAAAAATAATCCCATGCATCCTATCAGAACAGCATGCACTAAAACTGGTCTTCAATAACAACAATTATGAGAGAAAGCCCACAAGTTGAATAATGCTCTACTCAATGACAATTTGGTCAAGGAAGAAATAAAGAAAGAAATCAAAGACTTCTTAGAATTTAATGAAAATGAAGATACAACATTCCAAAACATATGGGACACAATGAAACCAGTACTAAGAGGAAAACTCATAGCTCTGAGTGCCTGCAAAAAGAAACACAACAGAGCATATGTCACCAGCATAAGAGCTCAGCTAAAAGCTTTACAACAAAAAGAAATAAATAAACCCAGGAGGAGTAGAAGGCAGGAAATAATCAAACTCAGGGATGAAATCAACCAAGTAGAAATGAAAAGGACTATACAAAGAATCAACAAAACCAGAGTTGGTTCTTTGAGAAAAACAACAAGATAGATAAACCGTTAGCCAGACTAGCCAGCAGTAACAGAGAGGTTATCCAAATTAACAAAATCAGAAATGAAAAGGGAGATAACAGAATCTGAAGAAATTTTAAAAAATCATCAGATCCTACTACAAAAGCCTATATTCAACAAAACTGGAAAATCTGGAGGAAATGGACAATTTTCTAGACAGATACCAGGTATCAAAGTTAAATCAGGAACAAATAAACATCTAAACAGCCCCATAACTCCTAAAGAAATAGAAGCAGTTATTAAAAGTCTCCCAACCAAAAAGAGCCCAGGTCCAGATGGGTTTAATGCAGAATTCTATCAGACCTTCATAGAAGGTTGAAGCAAAAGGCTTTTAAGTTCAATATCAGCCTAGGCTTCCCAAGAAACAAGGAATATGGTCCAAGGACTAACAAATATAAAGCCCTGCCCACATGTAGCTACCTGGTGACTGCAATGCTCACATTGTTAACACAAGCACTGGGCTGGCCATCTCCAAGGGCCAGACGCTTCAAGGTATTTTCAGATTCAATCCTGGTGTCCCCTCTGGTGGACCCTCCTATGAGTTCCCTTTACAAAGGAAGACACACTAAGGCCATAGCTAAGATCAATTTCTCTAGAAGTGAGACTATCTGTAGGTAGGTACAAGGTGTCAGCTTTCCATGTCTTCCACCATGTAGGTGTCTCAAAACATTATTAGTGTCTCAATGCCATGCTAGTGAGAAATGCAGGCTTGTGAGTCAGAAAGCCTGGCTTCAGCATATCAGTGAAATGTTGCCAGGGTAGGATCTGAAATTCAGTTTCTTAATCTGTACAAAGATCAGAGTCAGGCATGGCAGCACGTGCTTATAATCCTAGCAGAGTCAGGAAGCCCCTGGGTTCAAGGATAGCCAGGGCTACGAACTGAGATCCTGCCTCAAATCTTAACACCCCAAAGCTAAGGGTGGTGGTACTTGTAATCTCAGCCTTCGGAGGCAATGACATGCTGATCCCGGGAGCTCACTGTCCACCCAGCCTATTCTTGGTGAGTTCCAGTCCAGGAAGAGATTCCAGCGTTCACAGGACCAGGGAGCAGCTCTGCGGGGCCTGAGAGACCCATGGAGGCTCTGAGGAGAGACGCTGTGCCTGAGGAGGAGTGTGCAGAGTCACGGAGGGCAGAGAGTTGTGCAGCGGCCTGGAGTGAACCGGGAGCTCCCAGATGTCCTACCCAAGACCAACCTCACTCTGGGCAACAATAGGGTATCTGAGTAGAGTCTTAGCCATATCCAGTACTTGTGGTGTTTCGGGAACCAGAAACCTTGCACCAGGCCAATGTCTCATTGTAATCAGTATTTTCATGTAAAGCTGTTTGGGCCAACACACACACACACACACACACACACACACACACACACACACACACACACACACACATTGTGTGACACACTGCAGTTTGTAATGACACCTTGAATGAATAAATGGGAGCTAGAGAGGCTGAGCTGAGAGGAGCAGTGCTTGCCTGAGGTGGGGAGAGGCAGAACAAGGGATAGGCAGCTGGCGGTGGGTGGGCAGGGCAGTGACAAGTGTAGGAGTGCAGCTGTGAAGAACTGGGGTGAGGGGTAAGGGGTGAGGACTGAGGGGTGGGGGAGCAGTATGTCAAGTAAGGACAGCAGGGTGGTGTGCAACAGCAGCCTGGAGCTTACTCAGGCTCCACCCCTGAACTCACTGCCAAGCCACATGATCATCCCGACTAAGCAATGCAGGCATGTCCAAGATGGGGACAACTCTAAAAGCCTCCTCAAAAAGCCTTTAAGGTTGGTGATGCCACCACAGCCATGTTGGTGTCCATGATTCATGCTAATATCCATGGTTTGTGATGCTGTTGAAGGTCACGTGCATATCCATGGTCTGTGCTGCTGATGGAGGCCATGTTGGTATCTGGGGTCCATGCTGTATGCTGTCTATGCTGCTCCATGCTGCCACGTGTTGAGGTCAGTGTTCCCAGCTGCTTACAGAGGCTGTTGTCTGTGGTCTATGCTGCCGCAGGAAACCATGTGGAAGTCCATGATCTGTGCAGCTGCCGGCTTCTATGGACTAGGAAGCTTCTTTTGCAGTGGTATCTATGACTGTGGACTTGTAGTTGAGAATGAGAAACATGTGACCACACATGTGATGATCCCCCCAAGAAAAAAGAAAAAAAAGAAGCAATCTAGATAGGATGCCTTTGAAGAGAGTCCTTAAAAACCGGTGACCAATTGGCTAAAGTGTAGCTGTTCACAATTGATGGCTTCAGAGGGAATGGGGAAGGACTCAGAGGAGAATGGGAAGGACTCAGAGGGGAGTGGGGAAGGACTCAGGGGTGTGGGGAAGGACTTAGAAGGGGGTGGGGAAGGACTAAGTTATCTTTAAGTGGCTGGCCACTGGGAGCTTGACCATACTCCAGTGAGTATATTGGCAACACAAATTGGTCTTGCTGTATTTTTTCTTTTTGCAGGGAGGGCACAAGGGTAGGAGGGTAGACCTAGGAAGGAATGAGAATTGAGTATGATTGGGATAGATTGTATGAAATTCCCAATAATCAATAAAAATATTATGTTGGGAAAAAAAGAATTTAAAGGTAAATAACACCGAAGGCCATCTGACCTACACACACATACACTCACACACACACACACACACACACACATTCATACCTCTCCCAAAGAGCCGTCCCCCAATTTTAACATTTGTAAGTCCTAGCTATTCTCAAATATTCTGATTTGTGTTTCTTTGGTATCTGAAAGATGATTAGTCTATTTTCACCCACGTTGAAGTTAACCTTGACCATATGTTGCCCCCACTGGTATAAAAATGAAAGCGATTTCTTGTTATTAGGTAGAGGTTTACACAACATTAGAATAGTTCATATTCATGTGTGCTGTGTTCATGTGCTGTGGCTATAACAGAAGACCACAGGACAGAGGCATAATGTCAGATCCAGTGAGAGCTGAGCTCACCCTCCCACCACTTTAGAAGAAACAGACATGTGATGAAGCCTTATTCCATCAAACAGGGTAATGTCATAACAGCTCTTAAGTGTTCTCTACCTCCTACAATGATAAATGTCACCATGAGGTTTTGGAGGGACATTAAAAACATAGCAGCCTGCTCTTTTGTACCCAGAGTTGTCCTCTGACCACACAGACAGACAGACAGACACAGACACAGACACACACACACACACACACACACACACACACACACATACTGCCACACCTCCCACCACTGAATAGTCCCTCTCAGAATCACAGATGAACGCCACCTCTCCTTCAGCTTCCGAGTGTCACTAGACAATCAGTAAGAGTTGGAAATAAACCTTTGCATTTGAAGCTTTGGGGGTTTGTTACCACATGGCCTATCCTGACCATAGTATTATTTGTTGAAGAAAAAGACACACATAGAAAACTATACCCAAATGTGCCTGACCTTTTCTATGCATATGATAGACTAGTTATAAAACAACCAATGGAACAAACAAAAGACCCCAGACAATATAAGATGTTAAGAATGGTGTACAGAAGCCAGAATATGTCTGTACTGACTCTTAGAATATAGAATGGTATGATAACTTATAAAAATGTACAGTTTATTTAAAAGTTAAATGTAAGTTAATTATACAATCTGATAACTTTGCTCCAAGGATTCTATCCAGGATTGGAAACATATGCATGCAAAAAATACTTGGAGGCAAATATTAACAACAACATTACTTATAATAGCTAATCAGTTGAAGTGATCCAAAATGTCTATCAGTTTGTGAATGGATACACAAAATGTGGTACATCTATCCAATGGAATATTACTCAATTACAATAAAAAGAATTAAAATACTGATGTATTCTACTCTATGAATCAGACTCAAAAACACCATAGCAAGTGAATAAACCCACATGGACACAAAATACTATAGGTTGCATAATCAAATCTCTATGGAAACATGAGATGGAAACATGACAAACATGTAGAGGGAGGGCAATAGCTGCCTGGAGCTGACATGGGGTTGTGAGACTGACAAGAGCTGTAAGGGAGCTCCCAGAGGTGGAGGCACAGTCTAAGACTGGACTATGACAAGCGTTGCAAAACTATGTTGTTGTTTGCTCTAGAGTTATCTGTATTTTGATGCTAATTCCACTGCCCCAAGGACAGCTGCCTAGTCACAAACTCAGGACTCAGGTGACTTCAGTAAAACCTTCAGCCCATTGAATTTGCAAAATACAGGTGAGGGGCAGGTACAGGATAGGAGGAGGCCTGTCGTTGGAGGAGAAGGAAGGATGGGCGGGAGAGAAGTTTGAAGGAAGAGGAGGAGACTGGAATGGAAAGGAGGAAGAGACAGGAGGGAGAGGAAGAGAAGCCATGGCAGGTGACGTTAAGATTATGCTCTGTGTGTTTACAGGTTGTTATTAATGTTCTTAAGGGATGGATGGTACTGGATTTTGTATGTTTAGGTTGGCAATTATATCTTACCAATTGGGTCAAAGATTATTGTTGTGTGTTCTTTTATGTGACGGTTTGAGTATAGGAATGTGTGCGGCAGCAAGAGACACTGGGCCGACCCAGAGTTGGGATGTGTTTCCACTGAGATATCTAGGCACTGCAGTGTGACCTACTGGGGATAAAAGACAACCCTACTTTTTTTATTTTTTATATTTTTACAACAACAGATGGTGAACCGACCTATGGGCAAGAATCCACTAGTAATCCTAAGAGTTGAGAGAAAGTTTTATTTTCTACGTAAGAGGAGGCTGGCGCCATGTTAAGTCATGTGATCTCTCAAGGGGGTGGGGCGGAATTTAAAGAAACAGGGAAGTAGCTTGGGCTGGCAGGTTGTAGATCCCCTGCTGTGTGATAAGTAATGGCAGATGAGAGTGTTGGAGATAAAAAAGCTGCTTTTTAAAGAAAGATGTTTAGAAAGTCTTTCAGAATACTCATATTCCTTCTAACATGGGCTCCATGGGAATTTTGGGTTGAAATCCTAGTTACACAAGCTACTTCTTAATGACAGGTATTATTGGAAGGTGATTAAGTTTGTTTTTAGAAAGAAGAGAGTAAAAAGATTACCTGAATCATGTGGGGATTTTCACCCATGGTTCAGAACTTAGATAGGGAAAAATTAGTCACTAACTCCAAGTAGAGAGTTGTAATAAATTTCTGTAACACCAGGCAGAGTGAATGCAGACATATATTATAGAAGTTATTAAGGTTAAATAAAAATCTGTGGCTCCGGATAGAGAGCTTAACAGACAGATATATTTTGGGCTAAAGTTCTGATTTTAAGTTGCTTATTGGTATTAGAATTGATAAAAGGTGTTTAGTTTGTTTTATGAATTACTCTGCTAAAGGCCATATGGCTCGTTGATGCCAGCTAGTGATGTTTTGTTCTTACTTTTGATATTTACAACAGGAAGCTCAGATTCTCTTAACGTGAGCTTGAAAGATCCCACGCAGAGAGACCCTTACTCAAGTCTTGGGAAATCGCGGATCCCAGACACAGAGAGACCATTTTGGATGTAATAAGCAAAGGCGAGGTTTATTACAGAGACCTATTACAGAGATCTCCGGGCCGACACATATCCCACGCAGGAGACAGAGGTGTCGACCCAGAGAGGCTGGGAGAAAGAGTATTTAAAGGCAGAGGCTGTGAGCACCAGGGGGTGGGGGGATGTCAAAGGGGAATGCACCACAAGTTACAGGATTGTTTTATGGCTCCAGGAGATAAGGGGACGCTAGAAGGTTTTATGGCCCCCTGGTTCCTGGAACAGAGCTACTAAATCAGGAGAAGGGTAGGGTCTTCAGGTCCTCATTATTTTTAAAAGTTTGTCAAAATTGATGGAGCATCTGTATTTGAAACACCTCTGGTTAGGCTTGGGCTGCCCGGTTTCTTGGAGTGCTCTCTGCAGGACACAATGGCTGGAAAGCACAAGTAGGGGCTTATCAGGGTCTGGAGGACATCTGGTTAAAGTATGACTCTGAGTAAGCTGGGGGGACGTCTTTGGATGGTTTATGGCTCAGTCCTCCATAGCCTGAGCTGGTTTTTGCATTCCTTTTCTTTATCTTTATGGCCTGCTATTCCTGGCGGTAGGGCTTAGCCCTGAGTTTGTGGCTTTTGGGGCTTACTCTTTTAATTTTATATTTTTAAACCTAGAATTTGTATAATTTTCTTTTCAAGCTCCACAGGAATTTTGGGTTCATTTCCTGATATCATAGAGTACAAAAGCCTATCAGGCTCATTGTTTAACTTACTTACTTCCATTTTTAAAAAAATGTTTAATCTTTATAATGGGTATAACTTTGAGTTTTATGGTTATATTATTACTCTGGGAGAGAGTGCAAGATATAAGCTTTTCTGGTTACAGACTAAGAAACACAGTATTTTGGGAGAAATATTTTGTCTTTGTGTTTTTAAAAAATGTGATTAGGCTCTGAAAACCTCACAAAGTCAGACTGATCAGATTTGATAGAGGTAGACCGCCTGAAAAAAGTGATTCAGGAGAAATCAAACAAAAAGATATCTCGATTCTAAACTTTTGTCTTGAGAGTTGTATTTTACAGAGTGTGCCTACTTGGATTCCTGGTCTCAAGGACTTTCAGCTGGGTCCAGTCAGGACACATCAGCTACAGCATTTGCTTCGTTCTTCCCACCCCCTACCCCCAAGGATATCTCAACACCTATGTACAGCTTGAAGAAGTTATGGAGGAGTCGCCCCAATTCCATGGACTTTTGGGGGGCTGAAAGCAGTTATTCTAAAGTTGTTTTTATGAGGAATTTAGAAATGGTTGTAATGTAACAGGGAGGAATTAACTATATTGAGTTATACAGTCATAATATCATTTGGTAACTAAGCTAAAATAATATCTTTGCTTTGGTATAGAATTTATTTGTCAAAAAGGTTTAAAAGTACAAGGTCGAGAGCCAGTCCTTCTAATGATGTCATTACAAACTTCTGAGTTGATTACACCTGTGAGTTAAGGGCCAAATAGCAAATTCATGGCTCTGAGTTTGTGAGAGTATTTTCAAGATAATATTAAGATATAAAGAGAACAGTAGAGATTGTCTTATATAGATAGATGTTTTTCAAAAACATCAGAAATCCACAAAATTTGAGATTTAAAGTTATTTATCTTTTGTTGAGACATATCTGCTCCTAACAGTTCCCCTTTGGTGGATTTAATGAAGAATTTGAACATTTCTACCTCCAGGTGAGGCAGTACTTTGTGGCTAGGCAGCCACTGGGCAGAACTGCCTGTTTCATCTGCAGACTAATACTGTCCAAAAAAGGACAAATTATGCAGAATAGTTGACTGATAAACTGCCAAGACAGGGTGATCAGCCCTTCAAAATCTGCATTTCAATAGTCTGTCAGTTGATTTTGGGCCAGAAGGCTGAAGACTTGAGCTCACATGTTGCTAACAGGGGACTGTGCTAGTGGAGATTTGTCTCTACAACCTCTCAGTTCTGCAAACTGTTTTAGGCTTCCTATGTGTATAGATATTTGGTCATTCTCAGATTTCTGACGTGGTTGAAGACTGGTAGTCTTGTAAACAACCCAAGCTATTTAGCATTGAGAAGGATAATAAATTTGAAAGGGTAGTTTTTCAGATGGCGTACCATCTCAAACCAGGATATAAGTCAGGTATAGAACTATACTTTAAGGATAGGTGACAAGGTGCTTTAGGTAATATGGACAAAATTAATGGACTGGGTATTGAGTGTATCTTATGTTTTATAAATTGTAGAATGGTAATAATAGTACTCAATTTTATATAAGTGAATAGGCCTTTTAACTGGACAAAAAGGGGAAAATGTTGTGGTTTGCCTTGGAATTATCTGTATTTTGATGCTAATTCCACTGCCCCAAGGACAGCTGCCTAGTCACATACTCAGAAATCAGCTGATGTCACCACAACCTTCTTCCCATTGAATTTGTAAAATACAGGTGAGGGACAGGTACAGGATAAAAGGAGGCCTGTCACTGGAGAAGAAGGAAGGATAGGCGGGAGAGAAGTTTGAAGGAAGAGGAGGAGACTGGAATGGAAAGGAGAAGACGGGGAGAGAGGGAGAGAAGCCATGGCAGGACAATGGATGCTGATGTTAAGATTCCACTCTGTGTATTTACAGGTTGTTATTAATGTTCTTAAGGGATGGATGGTACTGGGCTTTGTATGTTTAAGTGGGCAATTATATCTTATCAGTTGGGTCAAAGATTATTGTGTTGTGTGTTCTTTTAACTGACGGTTTGAGTGTAGGAAAGTGTGCAGCGGCAGGAGACACTGGGCCGCAGTGGAGTTGGGATGTGTTTTTGCCAAGATGTCTAGCAGATACCTTTTTTTATTTTTTATATTTTTACAACACCACCACCTAGGTTTTTTAGAGTTTGTTGTTGTTGTTGTTGTTGTTTCTTGTTTTTTCCTTATTTTGGCCAGGTTATATCATAGCAACAGAAAGGAAGCTGGAACCAAGAATGGTCTTTAAATGCATGCACACAGGAACAGAGGGAGGAATGTAAAGTCAGAGACACACACAGCTGAGATGTCCGTGCAATACCACACAGGTACGGTTGGAATCAGCAGGCTGGCCAGGGGCTGTGGCTGGCCAGGGGCTGTGGCTGGCCAGGGGCTGTGGCTGGCTAGCATGCACAAGGTCCTGGGTTCAACCCCAGTGCCACAAAACAAAGTGAAACAACACAGTTCAGCAGGTAGCCCCCCATCCTAAAAGCTGCTCTCACCAGACACACTGACATGTTTTAAATGAAATACTGACAAATATAAAAACAAGAACAAGAGTTCCAGAAAAATTTGGATGTATTTTACCTGTCAAACAAAAGGGGACTGAAAAACAATGAGATTTAACAGCATCCACATTTAATGGGAAATGCAAAACAGTTAAAAGAAATAAGGCAAATGTAAAAAAAGACTTGACATGTTTAAATAGTATTTGTGATGGATATAAAATACTTACACATTAATATGAATGAACATTTAAAAGCTAAAAAGAGGAACCGCACCACTGGTCTGTGTACATACACACACACACACACACACACACACACACACACACACACACACACAGAGTCACATTCACACCACTGGGCTGTACACACCCACACCCACCAACACACACACCATTGGGGCACACATATATTCACACGCCCACAGCCACACCCACACACTCCAGAGACAAGCAAACACAAATGATAGACACGTGAAAAATGTATCCTTAGCAGCTGAAGACATTGCACACTGGATAATAAGACTGTGTGGCCTTAGAGGCAATGTGAGAAGCCAGGGTGAGACTGTGCTTAACAGGGATGCTGAGTCAGAAGCACTCTCATGACTGAGTGTGAGTTAATGAAACTGTGCATAGTGTATAGCACTTATTTATTGTATGTGCATGGCCACCGGAATGTGAAGGTGTATGTGTGGAGATCAGGGAACATGGGAGTTGGTCCTTTTTCCCAGCACATGTGTACTAGGGGTTGAATCAGGACCTTTAGCTTTGAGACTTTGTCTTTCCCTTCAGAGCCATCTTACTGGCCCAGTATAAAACCTTCTTGGGATCATACCTTTGTTTTGGAATTACCACTTACCCTGAGAAAGTGACCATTACTGTGCACAAAGTTGTATTGTAAAAAGATGCTCGTGTCATCTCTGTTTCCAGAAAAGCACAACCTGCAAGTGCAAACTCAACAGTATGGGACTGGTTGGGCTAGGACAAATGGCTCTGGCAATCAAGTGCCTAAGGTGAGTCACAGGCTGATGAGAGACAATGAGAGACATCACAAGGTAGATGACAGTCAAGGAATGACACCTGAACATGCATGCACATGAAAAAAATACAGTGATTTAAATCCAAGATTTAAAAACTTAACACTGGTAGATGCTCCTGCAGGGCCAGGGGCATCTGGCTGGTTGGGGGCAGGGGGCAGGGTTATGTCCTGGTTTACAGTGCTAGGCTGTATCAGGGCTTCTAGCCTTTCAGGAGAAGAACACCATACCACGAGATGAGATGCTGAGTACACACAATGAAAAGCTATGATGGGGTTGTAAGTTTCATCCTCTTTCCTTTCTCTATAGACCTTTGTCTGTATCTCAAGTTTGACAAGATAAAGTTATGTTTGTTATGACCAAGAAAGAAACCACGCACAGCTAGTAAATATCATAACGCTGTACTCTGTGAATCCCACCAGAACCTGGTGTCTGGATATTTCTTCTTCCTCCCAGGCTGCAGAGTTTTCCACCCTGTTGTTCCCTAATCCTCTCTGTATCCACACAGTCTTCCTGCCAGGGAGGCTTTCTCTTCTTCCAGTTCTGATCTATCCGTAGTAAATTCCCAAAAGTGCCCCACCCCCAATTCCCCCAAGAACACTGGCTGGAAAAGCAGTTTGCATATTTCCTGAAACAAAATTTCAGTAGCCCCAGAGGGAATGCTAAATTTGAGTTCTTGAGAAAAAGTAGACCTTCAGTGGTAGTCTTTTGCGATGTTTTTAATTTATTTTTACATGTATGAGTGTTTAATTACATGTATGACTATGTGTCATATGTGTGTGCTGTCCACAGAGGCAAGAGGACAAGAGGAGGGTATCATATCCCCTGGGACTGGACTTCCAGGCAGTTGTGAATGGCCACATGGGTGCTGGGAATTAAAGCTTGGTCCCCTAGAGAAGTAGCCAGTGCTCTTAACCACTGATATGATCCACTATGAGGATTTACCATGGGGACATTAATTCTCTTTCCTTTGACTTTCTTAGGATGTTTCATGTCCGTCTTGAATGTGAATTGCTGTTCACTCATTTATCCCAAATGATCCCTGAGAAAATGACTGAAATGTCGACATTTTCCAGGAAAGGACAGTTTCAGTGAGCCAAGCCTTCTTTAGTCTGTTTTCACGTTTTATTAAGATTTCAGATTCCCTCGCTATGATGTGTATTGAACCTTGATATATTTGAAATTTAATTTGAAATAAATTCAATTTTAAGTTTAATTCATTTTACTCTGAAATATGAAAGGAACAGAAAACATTGAAAAATACACTTTGAAAAATAGAGAAGATGCTCAAAAGTATCAAGAGGAATAAAAGAAACAGAAATTAGAGACAGGAGATGCTTTGATTTTAGTAGGTAGGGGCCAGCAAGATGGCTCAGTGGATAAAGGTGCTTGCCATCATATCTGGTGACCTGAGTTTGATCCCAGGGGCCACTTGGGGAAAGGTGAGAACTGACTCCCATAAGTTGTCCTCCACCCTTCACACATGCACAATGGAATGCACACACACATGTGCTCACACTTAGAAATAAAATATATATATAATAAAAAATTAAAAACTGTTTTAGTGGGTTAACAATACTTAATTGTAAAAATTATTTGTTTTTATTTTGCTATTTTTTGATTTAACATTATTTTAGGATTTAATTGAGGGCTTCACAATGCTACTACCTTTTAAAATATTCTTGAAAATTTTTATTAATCATGTATGTGGGCATGACATATGTCTATCACAACACTTGTGTGGAAGTCAGAAAACAACTTTGCAAGTTGGTTCTCTTCTTCAACATGTATGTGGATTCCTGTGATCCAGCTCAGGTTATCAGACAAGGCAAACACGTTTACCAACTCCTCGACCTCTTGTTTGGAGCAATGTTTACGGGGCGGGTATACAATGGCAGAGCACATGTCAAGCATTGTATAAATCCTGTGTTCTGTCTTCAGTAGGGAAGTCCAGAGAAGACCACAGAAAGTACAAAGTAATCAGGCATGGCGCCTCATGCCTCTAATGATGGAACTGGAGAGCTTAAGCCAGGAGAATTCCCACAGGTTTGAGGCTACAAAGAACAGTAACAAATAAAAAATAACAAGGTAGCATGCTATAAGGTCACTTGCTACATTCACTTTTAGCTGTCAGTCTCAATTGAGTCAACAGCCAGAAACCGCCTCTCAATTACAGATACTATTCCAATATTCCAATTAAAACCACATGCAGGGGCTGGAGAGATGGCTCAGTGGTTAAGAGCACTGACTGCTCTTCCAGAGGTCTTGAGTTCAAATCCCAGCAATCACATGGTGGCTCACAACCATCTGAATGGGATCTGATGCCCTCTTCTGGTGTGTCTGAAGACAGCTACAGTGTCCTCAAATGCATAAAATAAATAAATCTTAAAAAATAGTTGGTACTTTGCAGATTTCAGTATACTGATCATTTGGCAAATTGGGTTTCTGTAAATTAATTTTCTGTGACTTGATCATAAAATGAATTGACTAAGAGCTATATACCCAGCATATTATTTAATTTTCTTCTAGTAAACGTATGCTTTCTGTACTGTTGTCTCCCTTTTATGAATGAAAGCAATAGATGCTTTTATGGGTAAGGCTGTGGAAGCCCAGAGCTCATACTATAAACCTGACCATAGAACCAGATTCTAGGTCCGCAATCATTGAGTTACTGTAAGAGCTCTGGCTTCACCTTGGGCTTTTCTTTCTCCATGAAGCCTTTGCTGACCTACAGGACTAGACACAGGCCCTGTGTCCCAGCATATTTACTGCTCTGGAAGTGAGGAGTTGCCACTCTAGGTGTCGGCCTTGTCATGATATTGTGAGCTCCTTGAGCTACTCGGAGACGGAGGGAGAAGAGAGGAGGCCCAAGGAAGGGGCTTCTTAGTCTCTGCCTTTCTCATTTCCTCATTTTCCACAGGGAAATCACTCTGCAGTGCTTTGGCTCCGTCCATCCCTCCTCTAGCCTTGCAGGAATTTCTGGAAAGCTCTGTAGTAAGGTGCCAGGATTAGCATGGTAGGCAGTACAGAGCTGGTGTTTCTCACCTGTCTCCAAGCCAAGTGGGGACACTGTGGTCTGACTTGGGACTTCTCTGGGGATTTGGCTCAAGGCATCTTACAACTTCCTAGCAGATTATGAGGAAACCAAGTTGGGTCTGGATGGTTGTCACGGTGCACGTCTGTCATCACAACTCCAGCAGTCTGAGGGAGAGGGATTTCTGTGAGTTCTATGCAACGCTATCTCTAAAAACAAAACAAACAAACAAAAAGGCTGAGCTGGGGAAACAGTTATCAGACGAAGGTGCTTGTTGCCAAGTCTGATGACCTGCATTTGACACATGGCCAAAGGACAGAAGTTGTCTCTGACTTACACACATGAGGCATGCTGTGCCTCACAAAGACAAACACAAACACATAAATAATCACACCTTTAAAGTAAACAATATAAGTAAAAGGAAGATGAGGAGGGGCAAAAGCAAACCTGGATGGACTGTGAATTGTTACAATGCACCCTACACAGGTGCTTGTTGTTGGAGCCAGGGTCTGCCTTGGTTGTCTTGGCTCACTTGGAATGTGTAGCCCTTCTCCCTCAGTTGCTGAAGGACCAAACCACAGGCTTATACCTTCTCAAGGCGTATAATTCATAAATATCCTGACAGCAGTATCTGACGTTGAAATTTAAACAGAGATGCATCACTTAAATAAAGAGCTCCTCAAGGAGATAGAGAAATAGGGCATGTGTGGTGATGAGCTGCAGGGACTCCAGGAACTTGATGCAAACCCCCACACACTAACTGGCTGGGATGTAGCTCAATGGTAGGGCACTTGGCTAGCATGCTGAAACCTAGGCTTGTTCCTCAGCAACGCACACACCAAAATGTTAAAAAAATATTTGCTTATATGCCGCATTACAAAGGAACTTGACACCAACTTCATCCAACAATGTATGAGAAGTGTCCAGGACAACTTAATAAGAAAAACCAATTGAAGGCACAGAGATCCGAAAGGAGGGATAAAGAAAATAGCAAGGTGAAAATATGGAGATATATATATATATATATATATATATATATATATATATACACACACACATAATTAAGATTTAAGTTGTTATACATGGAATTTAACCACATTCCTAAATATCACATTCAAGTGAGAATCCTGATTGCATTTAACATGCTAAATCAGAAGAAATCAACAGTATCAGATAATGTAAAATAGCTTAAAATAATTTGAATATGGTGTATCTGTGATTCCTGCTTGAAAAAAATGATAAGGCTTTGTTAAGAGATGTTAAAGGAGGCTAAACAGGTAGAGAGACATTCTATGCTCATGAGTAGTGTGAAAACTGAATTTAGATTCAAGGTCATTGCAATTAAAGTCACAAGAAGGATCTTAAGGAGCTTGATAAAATGATTCTAAATTTTATTTGGGGTCCGGAGTCACTAGGACATTTTTGAAGAAAAACAAGAGAGAGCAGTCTGGCCCTACTGTATATTAGGACTACGAATGAAGCTTTAGCAAGTGAGACATCTGTTAGTGAGGGGAGAGCCAAGATGGCTCAGTGGGGAACCAGACCTGTTGCCAAGCACAATGACCTGGGTTTGATCCTCAGGAAGGACACGGTAGAAGGAGTGATACAATTTCAAAATGTATTGTTTATTTGTTTGCTTGTTTGCTTTCTTCTTTCCTTCCTCCTTCCTTCCCTCCTCATCTTCCTCCTCCCTCCTCCTCCTCCTCCTCTTCTTCCTCCTCCCCTTCTTCTAGAGGCCCAACCTCAAGATCACCTATAAAAGATGCTTGGCACGACTGTGAAGATGCTAGTATCAATTATGTGATACTCACTAACTTGAAATTGCTAGGCATAAACTAAACCTGATAATACCAGAGGACTGTGTTAGAAGCTTTTACAGATCCATTGACCCTCATAATATTTTTATTTACTGTCTTCTGGCCTCTACATGTATGCCATGGCAGGTTTGTGTGCACTTAAGAGCACACACACAAGATAATTAAATAAACATAAAGAGAACAAAAGACTACTATCTCATGCAAAAGAGAGCAAGCAGTAGTAAACATAATGCAGGTTGACGATGGATTGGCAGGGGGAGGAAGACAGGATGGACCATGGACATACACACAGATGGATATACACACGGAAGGATATACACATGGATGGATATACAAACAGACAGATATACACACGCATGGATATACACAGATGGATATACACATGGACAAATATACACATGGACAGATATACACACAGATGGATATACACACAGAAGGATATACACACAGAAGGATATACAGATGGATGGATATACACATGAATGGATATATACACGGATGGATATACACATGGATGGATATACACACAGATGGATATACATACATGAATGGATATACACACAGACAGATATATGCACAGGGTTGCATGTAGGTGATAGTCTTGTCAAGGCAGAGGAGTATGGTTCTGAATTATTAAAAAGCAACTAACTAAATTAAAGTAGGTCATGCTTGGACCAATAATGTGCTTCACTGAATCCAAGCATGTGATTACTGTTATTCTATGCCCTGGTGGCCAAATTAAAAATACAGTAAACATCAGAACCTGATGAAGCTTGCATGTAGACCAGATACTAAGCATTCTATTCAAAGAGACAGAACAACAGTTTGGAGTCCCCTACCAACAAAATAATAATAATGATTCCAGATCGCCTCTGAGGAATGCATTTCAAAGGTCCACCTCAGAATCTTTTTGTTTTAAATTCTCTTCCGTCTTAAAACCCTCTCTCCTACACCCAAGGGAAGCCAGTGAATGTCACAGAGACCTGTTACTCCTTTATTCTCCCACTGGTCAGGACACACATCCTTGTTCTTTCAGTCCTACAAGGAATTAATGTGAAATGAGGCCTTGCCCAATGGTTTGCCATAGAGTAGGATCAGTTTACAACTTCTATAATTCGTTTTCACAGCACAGAACCCTGTGAAGCACATCAGAACACTCTGTACTTTGGATCATTCCGAGGTAACCAGAGTTTGTTCAAAGTGTCAGGAATGTGCCAGTGTGAGTGCATCTTTACAATGTAACTTCTTAGATTCTTTAGGGCCTGGAAAATAATAATCACATCTTATCTCCACCATATTGGCTGTGTTCTACTATTCTGGCACACAGTAGACACCTTGGTATTTCTTGAACACTTGGCATGGTTTTCTAAGGAATAGTTTTGAAGACCCTGGTTTTAAGGAGAAAGCACTTGTTGAGTACCAGGGAGATGGCTCAGTTGGTAAAATGGTTGCTGTGTAAACCAAAGGGTCTGAGTTTGAGCTCAGAACCCAACCAATAAACCAATCAACCAACCAACCAACAAACAAACAAAACGAAACAAAACAAAACATCCCCAAATCCAAACCAGCACCACTGGGTGGGGGACAGCAAGGGGAGACAGGAGCTTGTTGGCAGATAGCCAGGCAAAGTGGTGAGCGTTATCTAAGCAATGATTAAAATTGACTTCTGGCTACCACTGACAGGTGTACAGACACACACACACACACACACACACACACACACGCAAACATACACAAACACAAACATACACACACAAGCATACACACACAAACACAAACATACACACACAAACACAAACATACACACACACAAACACAAACACACACACACACACACACACACACACACACACACACACACAAACTGACAGAGATTTGAAGACAAAGACAAGCCACTTACATGGGGCTGAAAATGTCTCTGCAGTTAAAAGCATGCATTGTTCTTGCAAAGGACTCAAGTTTGGGTTCCCAGCACCCAGATATTGGCACTCACAACCTCCTGAAATCCACATTCAGGAATCTGCTGCCCTCTTCTGGCCTCCTAGGCACCTATACTCACATATCCCCACATAGATACATATACATAGAATTAAAACTAAAATAAGCCTTTTTTCTAAGATGTGCATATATGTTAAAAGACAACCATAAGAACAGACAAGGGCTACATGGAAACTGTGGGGAAAATCAAAGAAATAATTAAGCCTTTGGAGTAAGGTGTGCCATCAAACTGAAAGCAGTAAAGCCCTTTCTCATAAGGCTAGCTGTCAGAAGCAGGTGTCCCCAAGAAAATACCTATTTAGAAAAAAAGAAAATGTCTGTTTACTATCCACTGAGAGTGTTTTAGAAGGCAGAAAAGCCCTACATATTTTTGAGAAGCTCATAAGCAAACCCATGTCTAGACACATGCTCATATTTTTCCAATCGAAGATATTTACATTAAAAAAAAAAAAAACAAAACCAAACCCTGGGCCACCCTGCCTCTGAGACTCTGTGGTCTGATTAACTCCACTTACCAAGATGCTTTTTTTTTTTTTTGCCACTTTAAGTGCATAAGTGTTCATTTCCCCCTGATTTAATCCAAGTGTCAGTAATTTTATGTGTGTTTTGCAAGCACAGGTGACAGCAGCCCTCTCAGGCTGTGGACTTGACTCAACTTGCTTTCACACTGGATCAAGAATGGGCTTCTCTGGCCTGTGGCTGCCTGGGGTGGGGAGGGGTGGGGGACACTCAAGGTGCCTCAGTTTTCCACTGCCACCTAAGATTTCTACCCACACCTTCTCCACCTTCTCCAGAGCCGTTGCCCATCCTTGCTCACCTGATCCCCCTGGCTTCCACCCCCTCCAGGCCAGTGAACAGGAAGTTGAGTAAAAATGAGCAGAGCACTCAGCAGCAAATACTCTGGAAGCCTTAACTTGGCACTCAGCACTGTGGTGTGGTCCCTTCACACTGGCCATCTTTTGTGTCTTCACTAAATACAAGGCAAACAAGGAGCCTCTGGGAGGTCACAATGAATGTACTATGTTGGGCAGCTGCTTTTTCCTCCACTAAATGTCTGTCTGTCTGTCTGCCTGTGTATCTATCTGAACCACTGGGTCATGGGCATGCCAGGAAAACACTAAGTTATATATTCACAACCCTCTCTTTACCTTTCCTTTTGAGATAGTCTCACTGGGTTGCCCAGGTTAGCCCTAAACATACTGTACAGTCCAGTTACTTTTTATTTTTCTTTAGTGGTTGGGATTGCAGGTCTGTGTCACCAGGCTTGGTTAACTATATTTCTTCTTTAAAAACAAAAAAACAACCACATTATGCTGTTGGAAGATTTAATCGGGTTCCTATGCAGTAAAGGTGCACAGAGCCAGGCGATGGTTTTGGTATATGTGCCATAGAACCGCTGCTGCTACGGTCACAAACCTTTCTACCTATTCTTTTTTTTTTTTTTTTTCCGGAGCTGGGGACCGAACCTTGCGCTTCCTAGGTAAGCGCTCTACCACTGAGCTAAATCCCGAGCCCCCCTTTCTACCTATTCTTGTTGTCTTTGCGGAGGTGGCCAATTTTTATCTTCAATCAGGAAACTTCCTGGTTTTGAGGGATGCAACTTCTCCTAGAAGCCCAGGGTTTAACATGGGGTTGCCGACAATATTAAGAAATCCGACCACTTCCTCTAAATACATTTCTCCCTTAAGGGAAAAATTCTCTCTGACCACCAGACTCAGGACTGTTGGTCTGACTCAGGCTTGACCTGGGGCGTACTGGAGCTCCGATAAGAGGCAGCGAGCCTGCCCTCCGTTTGTTCATTATGAGTCATGCTGCGAGTCAGGAATCTTTTCCTTTTTCTTTTGCTGCAAGTTAGGAATCTTCTTCTTTTCTTTTCCTCGCCCCACCTCACCCCGCTTTCCCATGTCATGCTTAGGCAAGAACCAGAGGCAGATACGCCCTGTCCAAAGCGTCACCATCCTGAGTCCAGTAACCCCAGCGTACTGTAAGACGCTCGACTCAATGAGGACCCCTACTGTCGAGATCCGGAAGGACAGTGTGGGCGCGGACGTCGGCTTTGAGCACTTCTCAAAGGCAGTGTTTGTTCCTCTCCGTGAAAATACAGGCACATTTCTATTCGTTTTGTTTTAGTTAGTGAAAATGCTAGGTTTCATCACGGCGTTTTCATACATATCACACTCCTTTGCTCACATTCACTCTCAATTACCTTCTCGTGTCTGTCCTTTTCCCCGCCACAGGTCTTCACCCTCGTCTACTGACATGCCACATATATTTATGATTTAAGAAGTCCAGATTCTTCATATGAGAGAAACAGTAATATTCGTCTCAGGCTGGCTACCGCTGCCTCCCCCTGAACCAACAGGAGTCTTCTTGGTGTCACAATGTACAATCCCTGGCTCTTGCCCGTAGTGCAGCAGTGACCGTCAGTGTGCAGTAACCAGGCAGGAGGCCCCAGAGCAGCCGCTGGATCCTTAGTACAGTCCCACCCTCATCTGCCCCACCCTCACCCGCCCCACTCTCGTGCCATCTATTTGTGACAAGTGTGGTCTGCGTCTCAGTTTTCAGCCTCTGTTCGCACTGGAGCAATTAATCATAGTTGCTTCCAGGATGAACCTTCCCCAAGCTGCAAGTCTCCCTCAGAGCTTCAGGCTGAGAGCCAATAGTTTTTACGAGTGTGAGGGCTGAGAAGACCCCGCTCGAAAATGCCCAAGCTGCAATTTTTTTAACCAGTGCTTTTTGGGCCCTGATCCCAAATTTCCCTTCCATGAGTCCTGATGGGAGTTTGAGGATTCTTCAACAAGAATGAGTGTCATGACCATGTCACTGTGCTGTGTGGATGTGTGGAAGCACAAGGCTCTGTTTTGAGACCCAGTCACCATAGCAACCCATCTGTCCCAGTTACAGTGCTCTCAGCACCACCAAAATGAAAATCCTCTCTGAGCTGCTGAATGTCGACTTTCAGTTTCCAGGGGACATTTCAACTTCATGTTTTCGGAAAGAGGTTTTAAGTAATAATAGTAAAATTATGAAGCTGGGTTACACATGTAAAGGGGTTCTAGGCTGATCCTTCCAACACCCACAGATCACAGAGCCACACAGCAGCGCTGTCACAAGGCAGCGGGCAGGAGAAAGCTCACTGTGGTTTACTGGGGCTTGCCAGTTCCATCCCAGGTTAGGGGTGACATAAAACACAAATGATGATCTTTAGAAGAGGCGGCTCAGAAAGGTTTTCTGTAGGTGTGACAAGCTAGAAACGCAAAATCCATCTTTATTTTTCTCTACCCAACCCCCTTCTCAAGTTTATTCAGTGTGTGTGTGTGTGTGTGTGTGTGTGTGTGTTTACATCCTGTGTATGCTTGTGTCATTGCATTCAAGCCATGTGAGCAACTTCAGCACGCGTGGCTCCTGTTTCGCAGTTCATGGCTCTTTGACCAGCACAGCTCAAGTCCCACCTGTTCCTGTGCTAATCTGGTCCAATGGGCCAAGTGTGCACCCCTACATCTGTCTGACAAGTCCTAGCCATTTCCCAACTCAGTTGCTGTGTGTTGGCTGGCCCCGTGTGGCTGTGACTTCTTCCTCTGATCTCTGGAGCCCTTTCATCTCTGCTGTGGCCTTCTGCCTGTGAATTCTCGTTGCTGCAGGACTGAGTGAGGCTTGATGACCTGGACTGTGTGGTACATCAGAAACAGGGCTCTTTGCCAGATGCAGAAAGCAGACTTGCCCTGCCATGCGTCCCACACTCTCTCCTCAGCAGCCACTGCATGCAGCTCTGCCCAGAAATAAAGCTGCACAGGGAGACAAGCCCTGACTAAGCAAGAGGTGCTCTCTTGCTGACAGATTCTGGAGTCAAAACGACAGGCAAAGCCCCCAGTGTGACTTCGACAGGCTGGGTCAACATTTCATTAGGACTCGTTCAGTTACCATTTTAAAGTATTAAGAAATTACATTTATTTGTGTTCATGAGTCATTAGGCTTGGTGGCAGCACCTTGGCCTGCGCTAGCTCCCTGGCTCCTTTTTACTGTAGCCTAGAACCCCAGGAACCCTTTTGTCTAACAGCAGAATGGAGTTTGCTTGGCCACAGCTCTCCGGGAGCTGCATTCTCTAGTGGGACGAGATGCCTGGAAACTAGTCACAGTTCTTCCTTGTCACTCACAAATCTGTGGGAACAGAGACTCCCCTGGCACATGCACCGAGAAGGCACTTAAAAGCATCTGAAAATGAACTATAGTTCTTAAAATTGTCACCACTGGGGCTGCAGAGATGGATCAGTGATTGACAGCACTGCTCCTCCAGCCTGAGCTTGGTCCCCAGCACCCCTGCCAGGCGCCACCTTCTGATCTCCTTGGGCACTGCACTCACATGTGTACACACACACACACACACACACACACACACACACACACAAATCTTTAAAAGTAAGCATTAACATGCGGTTTTAAATATAATAATGTCTTAGTACCAAATTATACTTCCAGAACACGGATGACCACACTCTGAGAACAGAAGGGTTTATTTGAGAGAAGCAAGAGGATCCAGAGGAGGGAAGATGGGTGAGGCACAAATATGACCCAAGTGTCATGGGATATATGTTTAACAATGTTGTAATGAAATATTCTGCATGCTCTCTAAAACATGAAAATGTTTATTTTTCATCCTATCTTTATCTTATGTAAATGTATATTTATTTTAATATATTTTTATTTATACTATTTACTTTATTATATGCTTATTTTATATATAAATATATACAAATATATTTATATAATAAACATAATAATGCATATTTTATATAATTTTACTTACATAAATATAAAAGTATATATACATTTATGTTTCAAATACCAATTAAAATATACATTTACATATATTCAGCATATATCCTTTTAAAAATGTACTTTTGTTGAGTTTTATGTGTGTGGGTGATCCAGCTGCATGTATGTCTGTGTACTATGTGTGTGTCTGGTGTAGAACAGATGCCAGATCTGAAATGGAGTTGCAGATGGCTGAGCTAACATGTTAGTGTGGGGAATTGAACCTGGGTCCTCTAGAAGGGCAGCCAGTGCTCTTCACTACGAGCTATCTTTGAAGCCCACAAACTCTTTTCTTTAACGAGGTGTAACTTGTCGATATATAATGCTGGAAATAGGTTTTATCCCTGGGAGTCATGGGCGCTTGTTTGGCAATGCTATAAAAAAGTAGTTTTCAAAAGTCAAAAACCATGATTCACAGAAAGAATTAAGCTAAACAGTTTTTTCAGAATTGTATGTGTGAGCGCGCGCGCGCGCGCGCCACTGATGGCAAGCAGGAGGGCTGGCCCTCACTTGCTGCAGCATTTGGGAGAACAGGTCCTGCACCTTGCTTGGCTGGCACAGTAGAGTTGGCCCTGGATTTGGGAGTTATAGATGAGCTGCCTGAAGGTCCAGGGTGTGAGGTCAGGAGAGACAGCCCTGCCTCTCGTCTGCTGTGAGGTGGTCCAGCTGCCTTCCACCCATCCCCTGGCCACCTATGACAGGCAGAAGAACTGGCTTCTAGGTAATGAGACTGGGATAACTGGCTGTGTCCCTCACTGGCTGCAGGTCCTGTACCTCACCTAGGCAGCAGGGGAGGGCTGGCTCTGGTTGCGTGGGGGTGGTGGAGCAGGGATGGAGGTGGGAGTATCAGGGGGGTGTTGGGGACGGGACTTTCCAGTGAGCCAGCCCTGGGGTTTGAGAGCAGGACAGCCCACTCCCGTCTATCTCACCAATGAATTGGCTGGAGTGCAAGAAGGACCTGATCCTACAGGATCTCATGACACAGGGCAACAAGAGAATTTCTGAGGTTCCAGTCTTAATAGAGAGGCAGAAGCCAGAGACTTCGAACCAGACCAACACAATGCACAAATGCAAGCATAGGAATGTAGACCAAAGGGTCTATACTGTGGGACACACTGTGACACACTACAGCTTTCACAGGGTCTTTTCTCTGGTGCGGGGAGGTTGCAAGGGTGGAGGGTGGGCATGAAAGGAGGGAGAGGTGAGTGGGATTGGGGTGTATGATGTGAAATTCACAAACAGCGGACCAAAGGTTAAAGAAATTGATATACTTGCCTGTAGAAGCCAAGGGAAGACACAATGGGTGCTTTCCCATTGCTTTCTTATGTTTTTGAGATAGGGTCTCTCACTGGATCTGAAACTCACCATTGCTGGGACTCACATCTCCACTCAGCAACACTGAGGCTGCAAGCTGAGTGATGCCCAGCTGCTACTGGGGTGTTGGGAATTTGAACTCAGATCCTCTTACTGGGGCAGGAAATACTCTTCTTCACTAAAGTGAACCTCTGGGTAGCTCAGAGATCTAGGGAAGAACCAAACACAACCTGTAAAACACACAAAATCAATGAGGTGATTCCTAATGCTGTTCTGCTATGCTCAGTGCCTTGTGCAGGGGTCATTGGAGAGGCTTCCTCTGGCAGCAGGTGGGGGTAGAGGCCCACAGCCAGCCATGCGGTGAGAGTCTAAACTGGAGGTCTCCATCCCATCCCTCCTCAGAGCTCTAGGAACCCTGTGGAGTAGGGGAAGGAGAAACTGTGGGAATCAGAGAGGATGGAGGACCCACTGAATCTAGTAAGCAGTGCTCACGTGGGCTTATAAGAGACTGAAATGGCAAGCACGCTTTACCATATGTATGTTAAGGCCATACACTAACTTACACTAACTCCTACGATGGGACTGGCTGTATCTCTGACTCTTTTGCCTGCTTTTACCTCCAGTTGGGTTGCCTTATCTAGCCTTGATCTGAGGGCTTTTGCTGTGTCTAATTGTATCTTGTTTTATCATGTTTGGCTGTCATCTGGGAGGCTTACTTTTTTCTGAAAAGGAAACAGAGTTTCTTTTTTTTTTTTTTTTTTTTTTGGTTCTTTTTTTTTCCGGAGCTGGGGACCGAACCCAGGGCCTTGCGCTTCCTAGGTAAGCGCTCTACCACTGAGCTAAATCCCCAGCCCCAGAAACAGAGTTTCTAAAAGGGATCTGGGAGTGAGGGAGGAAGGAGGAGCCGGGAGGAGTGGGTGGAGAGAACACTGTGGTTGTATTATATAAGAAAAGAATCAATTTCAATAAAAAGTATTTATTTTATATGCATTAGTGTTTTGTCTAAATCAACATATGTGCACTGTGTGTATGTAGTTGAAGAGGCCTGGGGAGGGTATTTGGATCCTCTGGAACTGAACTTTCAGGTGGTTGTGAGCCACCACGTGGGTGCTGGGAACCAAACCCGTATCCTCTGAAAGAGCAGCCAGTTCTCTTAACCGCTGAGCTCTCTCCAGACCATGCTCCACACCGAGTCCTGGTTATTATGTAATTGAACTAATAAGGTTATCAGGACGATGTGAAGACTGGGTTAGAAATAAATCAAAGACCTAGATATTTACGCAGAAGTCGTTCAACAACACACAGAGCTGACTCAGAGGTGCCCAGCAACCCTTCCTGTTCCTGGGCAAGAATCAAGAACACTGTTATTACTTGCTACACGTGAATCTGCCATACAGCTCAGGCTGGCCTTGAATTTCACCATCCTCCTGTCTCAGTCCTGAGTGCTGTGCTGGGATCTCAGGCAAGTGTTGCCATAGCTAGAAAAATCTCTAGTTTTTTTATATATATAATTACAGAACCATCTTCTTAATCAACCAGCAGAAGGTGGCTGTGATGGTTTGTATGTGCTTGGCCAAGGGAGTGGCCTTATTAGTAGGTGTGGCCTTGTTGGAGTAAATGTGTCACTGTTAGGTGTGGGCTTTAAGACCTTCATCCTAGCTGCTTGGAAGCCAGTCGTCTCCTAGCAGCCTTCAGCTGAAGATGTAGAACTTGCCTGGATGCTGCTGTGCTCCTACCTTGATGATACTGGACTGAACTTCTGAACCTATAAGCCAGCCCCAGTTAAATGTTGTCCTTTATAAGAGTTGCTTGGTCATGGTGTCTGTTCACAGCAGTAAAACCCTAAGTAAGATAATGGCTAGCCTTTCAAAGTCTGAGGCAACAGGCAGCTGGGCAGGGGGGCTCTGGGCATTCTCTGCCCTCTGCAGGTCTGCACACTTGATCTTGACTGGGAAACAAGCCTATCTGCCTTTCCTTTAGGGTATTTGGAACTATAGACATGAAAATGGGCACCCACACATCCTCAAACAGCCCCTACCCAGGAACACTCCCACACTCATGCTTCATGAAGTCAGACCATGAGGCTTTCACATCATGGCTTTATGAATAACAGTTATGGGCAAACTGCTTGAGCTCTCTGGTCACAGCTTTGTTACCACAGAGGTCTGTGCACCTGCGTGGCTTTGTGCTGGCGATTAAATGAGATAAGGCACGAGTGGCCAATCAGCAGCACCATGGCACTATTGTGAAGAAACGGTTCAACAGTTTGCCAGTCTTTATTAGGAGTGTACAACTAGGAGTGAAAAATAACCGGTCTCCTGGGCATTAGAAAGGGCTGTGCTCGAACACTCAAAGCAGAGGCAGTGATGGGGACACCACGGTGGTGACCCAATTCAAAGTATAATTAAACTTGCTTAAGAAATAATAATAAATTCCTGTGCTATCAAAGGAACGATTTACCTCTTCCAACTTGTGAGTTAAAAGGACCGAAATACAGGGGTTGACCCTTTGTTTGGATGCCCCGGACACCACACACACTCACCATTTTCAACCAACTGTTATTTCCAAAGGACAACAGCTTTTCTTCCCCAGCTTCTTTGGTAAGAAGACGTCACAGCATGTCAAGAAGGGGACAACCAAGGACATTGATGACACAGAGCATGGGTTACTGAGAGCCAGGCAGAAGCGATGACTCAGAGTGAACTTGCATTAGCCATCTATCTACTGTGCATAATGAACGCCTTCACTGTGTAGGGCACACGTGTTGCTGGCAGCATGTACTCTCTTACTGTGCACTGCCACTTTCACTTTGCCTAGGAAGCCGAGGGAGATGCTAAATAATTACCCCCACCCCCATTTCGAGTAAATATACTCCAGTTTTATCAAATCTTGGCTTACGGAACCATAAATGAAAACAGCATTCAAACGGAAACAGCCCTCCAACAGCGCAATGGTGCAGACTACCAAGTGCCTGCTGAAAAAGGTGGACAACTGTGTCCCACAGCTCAGGATCAGACAGGAAATAGCATCAAAATGAGAGCAAAACAACCAAGAAACATGACAGTTCTTGTCAAAGCCTGGACACACTGTCTTTTTTTTTTCTTAAATTCTTTTGAGAGGACATTTTAAAGTCAAAGTAAACTAATGGAGAATTTCCCTCAACAGGTTTTCCATGGTAGCGTGACATCAAATCCACTGGAGAAGCAAAGGGAACTCTAGAACAGAGCCTCCCTCCTCACGAAGTCCCTGAATCTCTACAACCGGACCTCGAGTTCCTGGCCTGCCGGGGGCTGGAAGAGAGCATTTCCTGTCCCCTGTGAGCTGCAGGGCTACAGTCTAGTGAGCTTTCACCAAAGGAAGTCAGGACCACTGGGGACAGTGCTGATGGCCACCACATTTGTTTGGTTTTGGGACAGGTCTTACTATATAGCTATACTCTACTCACTGTATAGAGCAGGCTAGCCTTAAAGTCACAGAGATCTGCCTACCTCTGTCTCCCCAGAGCTGGGATTAGTTAGGGCTGAGGGCCACCAGGCTTGCCTTGATGGCCACTATCGAGTAGGATATAACCTCATATAGTTTTAAGAACAGTAAGAAAGTAAATTCAAGGATAATGTCTTGTAATCAAGGCTCTATGTAAACAGCTGGTAAACACAATGCTGACCTTTTAAATGTCTTTTAAAAGCTACCCAGGGGCTCATCAGTATTTATGATGTCGAACAACATCAAAGGTAGCAAAATGCTGCTGGGAAACAGATTCTAAAAATGTGTGAAAAAAAGTCTGAGAAAACTAAACAACGGATGGATGTGCCGGAAGCCTTCCACCCCAGCAATGAGCAGCAGAAGTGAAGTCAGCAGAGGAGGAGTGAGGCAACAGAAGTCCCCAGTAATGGGGGTCGCAGCAAACAGCTGACTTGATCTGACAGACATTGGAAGCCAGTGGGTTAAAGACTGCTAGCTGCACTAGGTTACAAGGATTGTTTAAAATGCTGTCCAGAAGAGCTTTGACATTTTAACTTTGAATGAAACACCCATCAAAGCAAGAGCTATGCTAAGATTTTTGTTTTATGGAACAAAACGACAAGGGGGGCGGAGTTACATGGAGGAAGGAGACTGCTACCATAAGTGGAAGTGGCACGTCCGTGGTCATGAGCTGGGAACGACCACGCAGTCCAGTGCAACTCACCAGGCATTTCTGTCAGGTCCAGAAGGCACCTTTAACCCTGATTGAACGCAGACCCCTTTCCACCATAAGCTTACTGCTTGACCTTTTCCACTTTCCACACCTCCAGTAATCAACTACGTCTCCACACCCCTTGACATCCATTCCTGAAGGGCTCTGCATCATTGGGTTTAACTAACCAAGGACTGGGAATATAGGAACAACCACATCACGCGGGCTCTTTTCCTGTCATTGAGGAACATGTGGAACCGGTCCTTACACACTACATGTCCTGCTGTGAGCCACCTAGAGAGGGTCTGAAGTCCACAGGGGAGGCAGAGGCTCTAAGCAAACACCACTGAAGCCTCCACAGCGGTTTCCACACACTGTACCATGAGAGGGTCCTGGAAGGAATGTCCCAATAATCAAGATGCCAACAAATAAGGTTCTGTCCAGAGTATTTTGCTAAAGTGGGAGGAGATAGTAGTTTTGTTACAAGGTCCACTGTTTCCTCAGTTCAGGCAAAGATGGCTGACAGCGATGGAACACTCAACCATGTGGCAAGGCTGACATTATATGGTATTAGCTCTTGAGGTAGAAAGCTCACTGCCTGTCACTGAACACATAAGCAGCTAATGCTTAAGTATCGCAGTTTACAACAACATGAAGATGTGATGAATCCCATTTTTTTTTTCTTTTCTTTTTTTTTTTTTCGGAGCTGGGGACCGAACCCAGGGCCTTGCGCTTGCTAGGCAAGCGCTCTACCACTGAGATAAATCCCCAACCCCGATGAATCCCACTTTAACACAGAAAATCCAGTCTAAATCAATCATGAGATTGGTTTGTGGGTCTTTAAACAAACTATGTAATTTTTTTTCTGAATTTTTGTGTTCTCTGCACCAATTTATCCATTTACCCACAATCCTTTAGGAAGAAGGAGAGAAACCCACATTAGAAAGCACCTGAACCCCCTTGCTCACATTCAGTCCTTACCCAGGCAAGGAGAAGCAGTCAAGACACAACCACGGGCAGGGCAGAGATGGTGTGCTTCTGGTATGGCACTGGTATCTTATGTCAGTGAGGTCTAGGGGACACTTGGACTCGTTATTTGGGTTCAGAGTAGGAATTTGGAGATCAAACATTTAGAAACCAAGAATTCTGAGGAGCCCTTTATTAACTCATCAAATCTTGTCCATAAGCAATTAATTCTGTTAAAAACACTGGTTTAAACAACCGAGTCACAGTACATGTTACATATACCTGGTGACCAGGAGACTAGTGAGCCAGTTTGTCTCTGTGAGTGGGAGGTGAAGAAGCTCGTTAGGAACAGCAGCCGTGTCTCAGGCCTACCAAGCCCTGTGTAGCCAGTGTTAGGACCAAGATGGCGTGCTTCCACTAGCCTGAGAAGCAAACTGGGTTGTGTTTGCTTCAAGGGGCATGATCTCACCACACCTTACTGAAAATGGGTCACTGCAGGCATGGCATAGACAGAGCACAGAGGGGCAAGAGCCAGCAAGAGGGGGCAAACACACACCTCAGCACAGAGCCCAGGGGGAAATCCTGGCTTCTGGACAAATGCCCTGGGGGACAGAATGCCAGGCCCTAATTGCCTGGGGAAAGAATGAATGCTATGCAAATGACGATACGTAGCCCTGTGAGAACAGTCACTTTCTCACTCTGCCTTTGGACACCAAGTCTGCATAGGCAGTGTGCAGGAAGTCATGCAGCTGCTTGGCATTTCCCGAGTGCCCCAGGATACCCGTGAGTCGCTCCAGGGACAGGGTGGCCAGCTCTGCGATGTTCTGCACTTGATTCATCAGGGAGCGACAGTTCTTGGCATTGACCCCAGGCATCTTTAGCACAAAATCTTGGGGGCCAGGGTTATACCTGTCTGACTCAGGTAGCGTCTCTGAGTCTGCGGTGATGGCCATGGCTGTGGCCGCATCAGGTTGTGGCTTGTTCTGCTTCAGCTCCTCAAACAGCTCGGCTGTGGCATGGGGCGAGGGGCACCAGAGCAGCCGCAGGCGTGGGAAGTGCAAGGTGAGGAGTGTGAGCTTAGAGCTCACATCACTGCTGCTCATCTCCTGGACGAAGGCACCCCGTGGTGCCAGGGAGAAGGGCTTGCTCGGGTCAAACTCGATGAGTAGCACAGGCCTCCGGTAGTAGCGGGACATGGCTAGGCACTGGCTGTATAGGCGGCCACTATGCAGCGAGCCAATGAGGTCGCTCACACTTTTGCGCTCCACACAAAGCTCAGGTGTCAGGATGTAATCACCCACTTCCAGAGTCACTGGCTCTATGTCAATGCCCCTCCGATGGATTAGAGATGGGAGCTCGCTCCGAAACTCACGCATGTCCACCACGATGCTGGGCTGTGTGCCGTTCCGCTCCTGGCCACCTATGAAAAGGGGAATTTAGGTCGTGGCACAGGGAAGAGTACTTAGAGATGACTTTGCATAGGGTTAAATGTTTCTGTTATTAAACAGGTGAATAGCTGTAACACTTTCTATCACTCTGAATGGAGTCAATAGGAAAGTTAGACTGCACTCATAGTTTATGATTTACAATGGCACACAAACACCTTTGCTCTGGTTCCTCTGCTCCCTCATGGAGAGTATGTATTTATGTGTATATGTATGTATGCATGCATGTGCTGGTTCTTATATCTCCAGGCCCTATGTACTGTAGGGGCTAAGCAGACTGCCTTCTGAGCTGTTGCCATTACCTTTGGGTCTAGAGATGGGAAGGGAAGATGTTGGGAGCAGCTTACATACTAATGCGCATACCTGGGGCTACAGAGCAAGCAGAACAATGCAGATGTGGAATCAAAGGCTCAAAAAGTACATTTTCAACAAACCCCAGGGATGTTAATGCTGCTGCTTTAAGAACCTCATTTGGGTATGAGTGTTATCTGTGTGTGTATATGTGAACATGTGTATGCGAGGGATTGTGTGTGGGCATGTGTATGTGCAGCTATGTTGAGCCCATGTGTGGAGGCCAGAGGAAGGTAGTGAGATGAGGTCACAGCCGAATGGACCACTGGGAGATAGGGCCGCCAGAGGAGGCAGACCACCAGGGCAGGCCACTAGGAGGTGTCCTGCACTTACCCAGACATTTGTCTGCTTGCTGTCACAAATGAACAACTTTCATGTCCCACAGCCTTCCACCACAGTTCTGACTCATCATAGGCCTAGGAATAATGAGGCTGGCTGGGTGTGGACTGAGGCCTTTAACATAGGTCCAGTTATCCCCCTCTAAGTTGTTTCATGAGGTATTCGTTATAACAACAGAGAACAGACAACTTGGCCTGGTTCAGCACTGAGGAAAGGGAGAGGCACTAGGGTCAGAGAAGACATCAGCATGGCTATGAGGGTAGAGGAAGGGCCATGAGCCAGGACCTCAGGTAGACTCTAAGGCACTGGAAAAACAAGGGGATGGCTCTTCTACAGACCTGCAGGAAGAAAACAGCCCTGAAGCTAATGAGTGGCAGCCAATGGGGATCTGCATAGCCTACAGACCTGAAAGGTCAGTGTGCGGCTCTCAAGTCACTGAGTCTGTGTAATGTTTACAGTACCAACAGGGAACTCCGGCTTCCAAAGCGCAGAGCTCTAGGAATTGCTTTGTGTGTGGCACCTCGAGCAGGACCTCACCTCCTCCATCCTGCCTTACAGGCTACAGTTCTTCCCAAAAGCTCACCAGGCAAGGCAGAGTCTGCTTCATAAAGGGTACAGACATTCTGAAGCAGGGCTCCCTAGAGCGTGCCGCCCGAGGCCCTCTCCACCCTGTGCCTTTGGGATGAGAGCCCAGTTCAGCACAGACGCAGAATCTCTGCGTTCCAGACTAGCACCCTCACAGCTTTAATAAGCATGGCAGGCCGAGTGGGCACCGCACATGTGTGGAGATTAGAGCACAGTTCTCACAATGGCTTTTCTCTCGCTACCCAGTAGGAGGGGCCTTGGAACTAAGATTTTCAGGCCTTCATGCAAGTCTCTAACCTCTGAGCCATTTCTCCAGTCCTCTCTCTCTAGCCCCTGACAAATGCAGGTAAAACAAGGGAAGGAAGGCAGTCCTTAGGCTCAGGGTTTCAGTGCACAAGCAGCTGGCTCTGTTGTTTCTGAACCATGGCAGGCAGAACACCACTGGGAAGGCAGGAGCATGAAAACTGTTCACCTTAGGTCTAAGTGTACCCAATGTTGGCAGAGGTTAAATCATCTTTAACCCTACTGTTTCTCTTAGGCTGCTCGGCTGACATCAGCTTACACGGAAGTGGAAGTCCTTGTGAATAAGGGTGCTATACTTGGAGTCCAGCGGACCTTGGTAGCATGCCAAACACCCAGGAGTTGAGAGATATCAAGAAGCGGAAAACGCTTTGGAGCTGGGAGGGTGCCTGTGTTCCCTTAGGAAGTCCCAGTAACATGTGACCCTGAGACTACAGGCACAGGGACTTGGGGAAATCATCCTTCAGCTGTTGTGGGAGTCAACTGGTTCCTCAAGTACAGAGCCCAATTAGATCTCTGAAGGCTTTACTGGTAGAGTTCACCTGCTGTCTCCCCAAATCATTTCCTTTTCATTAAAAATCATTTATTATTATTTAAATCATGCATATGTGTGTGTGCCTGCATGAGTTTATATGCAGCACATGAGTGCATGTCCCTGAGAGGCCACAGGATGGTGCTAAATCTATAGGCAATTGTGAGCTGCCTGGTGTAGGTGCTGAATGGAACTCAAGTTCTCTGCAAGAACAGTCAAGAGCTCCTTACCAGTGAACAATCTCCCCTGCCCAATTCGTGTTTTTAAGAGTTTATATAAAAAGCTCAGCTATGTGGCTCTGCGGTTTCACAGCTTCCTCTAAAGGCAGAAAAGGCTCAGGGTGGGGCTTACCAGCTTTCCGAGTGTCAGTGGGAGTGTCCATGGCTGCTGTGCCTCTTGCCAGGTCCAGGTTGGTTTCATCTCTGCCTTCCCGTTCTTCAGGGACAACCATGCTAGCTTTTTCCCTGGGAAACAATTACATAAGCACCACTTGACTAATCTCAATGCTCTAGATTAATCTTCTGAAAATCTAATCTCTAAGATGATTTATACGCTGGCAGTCGGGGTGCACACCTATAATACAGGACTCAAGAGGCTGAGGCAAGAGGATGTCTCTGACACATGATTGGAGGGTAAGGTGAACGCAAGAGATACATTAGAAATAAACGGGAGGACGGGTGCCAGGGGAGCCCAGCCAAACCACTGGCCTCCTTTGCCACCCTCTAGAGTGCAAACAAGAAGCTCCTTTATAGTGTCTGATATAACTGAGCTTGCCCCAACCTGCTGTACGGCAGGTGGGAGGCCCCGTCAGCCACCTTTAGTTCAAAGGAGAGTCAAGGTCAATACATGGATAAAGCTTATGTCAGCCATTACAACAGACGACAGCATCTGGGAAAGAGCTGGGGACAGCAGCCACTCCCCGAGGGTGTGCTTGCAAGCATTATGGAGTGTTCCCTACTCTTAAGGGATCAGGATATAAATGTGATCACTGGGCTGGCAGACGGCTCAGTGGGTCCAGGTGCTTGCCATTGAGTCCAAGCTCCACCACTCTTCCACTTGGTGTGAGAACGGACTCCTGCAAGCTGTCTTGACCTTCACATGGTGTGCATGCATACATGCATGAACAGACACACACATGAAACACAAAAACAAATGTACCAAATATGTTCATACAACCCTTCTGGTCTTCAGAGTAACCCAGTGTCTCATACACATGTGTTAGGATGTGTTCCTGGACCACAGTAACCTGGGTGGTTCCTGCTTAAAACCACGGAGCATGTGACGATTACCTCACCAGGCTTAAGCACTAAGAGTCTAATCTGCGCCTGGTGCCACAGCACGTGCAGCTGGACCGGCTTCTCTTGAGGCCTGCAGCAGAACTGAGGAAGCAAAATAACCATGAACAAGCCAACAGAGCGGAGAACTTCAGCAGACCGGCTAAGAGATGCAAGAGGGGTGTGTCTCCCCAGGCCTGAACAACATGCATTTTCCAGAGACGCGCCAGAGCACGACTTCCTTAAACACTATGGAAAATAGAATGGTCCTGGCTTCCTTACCACCCCCTAGGCCAGGGCCAGGGGCTCTGTGAGTAAACCCTTGCCTGTCATTGACCCCAGCAGCAACTCTCATCACACCCAATGTGCCCCAGAGGACAAAGGCAAACCGTCAAGATACTGAGAGCCAGCGGGTCCTCAATATCGTTTTCTCTCTTTCTCCCACTTTCACAAGTTAAGCCACAGATCACATGGGGGTGTGAGGTACGGGGGGAGTGTGGGGGACACTTCCTGATGAATGTGCCATCTGTGGGTGGATAACACAATCAGGAGCAGAGATCTAGTTCTTATTGGCAGTATGACCTGGAACAAGTCTTTCAGTGGCTCCTTGTCTCGATTTGTACTTTTTTATCTGTAAAATGGGGATAATGCCAATAAAATCTATCTGAAAAGACTGACTACAGGGTGCAAAGAACGCACTGGGTGGGGTCTTGGAATCCCACACATGCAAAGGTTATCCAGGGTTACACTGAGACATCAGAGGTCTGCTCTCAAGCGACTGGTGCTGTTTCCATTTCTGAGAAAATTTACACCCCAGGAAGGAGCTGCAGATAATAAAGAAAGCAGGTCTCGCTGAGCAGCACACAGGACCTTAGTCGTCTCCACCAGAGTCAAAGGCACTCACTCCTTACCTACATCAGGCACTGAGGTTTGCTATTGTTGCTTTAGTGCCAATGACTCCCCTTTTCTCACTGTGTAGCCCGTGCTGGCTTGCAGTGCTGGGATGTTGAGCAGCAGGTGAACGGCTCTAATGATGTGAGGTGAGGTGGGAAGGAGCAGCTGAGGAGCCTTTGTGGACGGCATCAGGCAAGCCCTCTTCTGCATTGAGTGTCTTACAGCAAAGCCGAGCTAGTGATCTTGACTGTTCACTGTGAACTGCTTACTTGTCCATCAGGTAGCACCTTGCCCTTACTCTCCAGCAACTGAATCTGCTCTCTACTTGTCTGCAGTCTTCTTCTCTCTAAGCCAGCTGAGAAGCCCTCATTTTCTCCCTGTCCTCCTGATTCATTCCTCTCTGGTTAGTTTAAATGGCAGCCCAGTGTTGCTCTTATAACATCTCCCATGGAGGTCTTGGCAAAAGTCTGCTCTCTTACTGTCACAGTAAATTTTCTCAGGCAAGGTGCAAATGCCCTACTGGCAATATACCACGTGCAGCTTTGTAATTTAAAAACAAACACCAGCACACAATCTGGGAGAATAAGCTTCCTAAGGCCCTACATGGTGTAACCACTTGATTGCTGTGCAAAGTGGAAGCCTGTAAATAAATATAAGTAGGCACTGAGTTTAGGAAAAAAGTGATGCTAGGTTTTAGGTAAAATACTGTGAAAGTGGATGAGTATTTTCTCAGGGCTGGGAACTAACCTGGGATGCTACGTGGGTCGTCTACCCTGATGATGGCTCCGTCTCTGACGACCAGTCATCTGTATAAGCCAGCAGCTGTATGGGGGTGCACAGCTCACTACCGCTACTGGCTCCTTTCTCTCAACTAGACTCCTTGATGAACCAGGGGAGAGGCAGCAGCTGAAGCTTTAGGGGACTCCAGCCTCATATCCCATCAGCTCCCTGGCAACAACAGGGCACCAAAGAGGAGAGAACAGCAGAGCAGTGCACAGGTGCTCAAGCTTGGCAAAATTCCAAGAAAGGCCTGCGTGCTTATGGCTGGCCAGAGTGAGATCTCAGGGATGTGCACTGAACTCTGCAGGCCTGCGGTTACAGGGACAAGTGTTTGGTCAGAATATGTTCCCTGTGGTTGCTGCTGAGTGCCTGCTTTTGATCTGGCATGCTGCAGTTAGAGACCGAGTCGCTCACAGGGGTGCTGAGCCTATAGGCCAAGCTTCAATGAAGGCTGTGGACACCAAGGCTGAACGAGTGTCTCTGCTGCCATGACTGCACGTGCCGTGGCCTGTGGCTGCAGATAGACTTGAGTGCACCTCCATGGTTCAGAAGACTTTACCCCGGTTTGGCTCCTGAACTCTGTGACTTTCCTGGTGGTGCTTAGCTGTGTCCTTTTGCTGTGGCAACCTAATAATGGGTCCTTCCAAGCAGATCTCTGACTGGAGTGTGACCTTTTAATATTCCCACCAGAGTAGGACTCAGAAGGACAGGCACAGCATGGTTCCTGAGGGCCACATGCCTCACCTTATGAGCTTTTCAAACGCTTCCTTTTCTTTGCGCAGAGCAGTCAGGTAGCGCTGCTCTTCTGTGGAGCCTCCATATACAAAAAAGTAAACCCTGCGGGATAAGACAGAACTCTTTTATTCTTAGTCCCTACAAGGTACAGCACAGGGGAGCATCTAGAGCAGCAGCGCTGGAGACTCAAGACATTGAGGAGTAAGACCTCCCCCACCCCACCCAGCATGCAGGCTCCCACCTGCCTGCTCAGTAGGGCTGTCACCCAGGGAAGTTTTTTTTCTTTTCAGCAAAAGGAAGAACACAGTTCAGGTAAACACTGAGCTAGAACTAGAGGATAAGAATTCTTCATAACTATAAACAAAAAAGCTTTTTAAAAAAACCTTTTCTTTGAACTTCTGCCAGATGATAGCTTAGAAGTGGGAGATCATCATTAAAGCCAGCTTAGGGAAATGCAATGTCAATGACAAGCGAATGAATTAACAGCTCAGACCTCTCCCCCTGTGCTTTCTCAGTCCCCTCATCTATGTCACAGCAGAAGGGGGCCAGGGATGTTTCACACATGGATAACATTGGGAACCTTAATTTGTGTCTTTTTCCTGTTTGGGGTCTATAAAGGGCTTTGCTGTGGGGCTGAAGAGAGGGCTTGTTGGGTAGGAGTGCTTCCTGAGGACCAGAGTTCAGCTTCCATCACTCACACTGGGTAGCTTAGCGCTGCCTGTAACTCCAGCTTTTACTCCCTCCTCTGCCATCTTTGACAACTGGAACACACACACACACACACCATTAAAAATAAATGTCTTTTAAAAAATCAATTAAGAACTCGCTTCTTTCTTGTTTGCGGCTGAGGCTGAATCGAGTGTTCCCACCACCCCATTCCCATTAGAGGTGTCTCCTCTTAAGCCTGCTTTACTTGCAGCACACATCTCCCCAGACGTCTTACTCTGACGTTAGAGAGGGGAAAGGTCACTGGCTGAGTTAGGCGATTCCAGCTGCTTCATGGATGATATGTGACTGAGGCCAACAACTTCCATTTCTGAGTCTGAGCTTCCCATTGAGCGTGAGCGGCTGAATTTCCAGATCTCTTCTGCCCTTGACAGGCAGTGCCCTGTTCTTGGGCAGGAAGCCAGGTGCACATAAGCTAGGTGGGAGCTGGAGGCTAGCAGGCTGTAGCTATTAGACAATGCTCTCGCAGGGTCTCTACCCCTGGGCACCTTCTGTGCTGCCTCTATTGCCTCTGCTGTGAAAGGCTGCCTTACTTACCCTGTTCCAAAGGTTTCTCTTGGCTGTGTTTCTGGTTCAGACTGAGTTCAGGAGATTAATTTTGATATTTATTTCCCTTTAGTTAGCTGGAGAGCGAGAACACTGTATTCTTTTTTTTTTTTTTTTCCGGAGCTGGGGACCGAACCCAGGGCCTTGCGCTTGCTAGGCAAGTGCTCTACCACTGAGCTAAATCCCCAACCCCGAGAACACTGTATTCTTTCTCATCTGATAGATCGGTAGATTTTTAAAGGTATTTCTAGAAACCCAAGAAACTTGGTATAGTAATTCCTAAAACATGTTAGTTTTATGAGAAAGACTCAAGTCACTTCGTAAGTTTGTGAGCCGTGAGATGGTGGGATGGCTCAGTAGGTAGAGGTGCTCTCTGTCTAATATGAGTGTGGGTGGCCCCTGCAGCCCCCAGAAAGGTGGAAGGCATTAACAAGTCCTGTAAGCTGGGATGGTGTGCACACAACCATAAGGACAAATGTTTAAGAGTTTATAGGGTGTTTCAGAAGATTAATAACATTTGGCTAAGTCATTAGCATATTACTTTGGTATTGCACAGAACATTATCAATGTCCTAGACTTTCCAGATACTGTACCTGAAAGGACACACTCATACATAAAGAGAGAATGTGAGTAGGAAGGGAAAACGCCAGGGGCGCTGGAGGCTTGCAGTTTAGCCTAGGTGGCTGGCATCCATCTGAGCTTCTCTTACTCACCAGAAAGCAGCCTCAAACCAGCATCATCTTGGGTTAAAGGTAAGAAAACCACCATGCAGGCCAAACAGCTTTTGCATTAAAGCCCGAAGAACTACCAGGCACAGACTTGCCTCAGAGGTTTCCCAGGCCTGCTGGCCCTGTAGATCTCCAGCTGCCGAACAAAAGTGAGCTCTGCATCATACAGAACCACGTATCTAGGCTCCACCTCGTGCAGTACTCGTGTCAGGGCATAGGGGTCGCTGCATCCCAGAAGCGGATGGATGATGGTCAGGGGCTCTTTCAGTATGCCATAGGCTGCATCAGATGACACGTTTAAATCAAATGATTCATGCTGAATCTCTCCCCCGCAGACTTCTGGGCTACTTCCGGTCTGTTTGTGCAGGTCTTCCTCCACAGCCCCTTCCTCTGGCGGCTCCTCAGCAGTCCCCAACACTTGCGTCAGAGTCAGCTCTCGCTTCTTCTTCCTTTTGAGAGCACCCCTTTTGGTGGAAGCACGCTCTTTGTTTTGGGCATCTTTGGGTCTTTTGTCAGATTTCATAGTTCTCTTTGGGCCATCTCCCTTTCTAAAATTTACCCATACTTCTTCAGCTTTGCCGTCCTTCTCGAAGGTTTTCCTGTAGAGCCGCAGTAGGAAGGCTTCTGCGCCAGCAGTCAGGTAGTCTCTGAGCTGGCAACATGTGCGGTCATCGCTCGCACAGATCAGCACCTGGCCTGCAATTAGAGAGAACGGATGCTTGCTTGCTTGCTTGCTTGCTCACTCACTCCCATTCTTGGCTCCCTGGGGCTGCCCTGAGTGCCCTAAAGGAAGGCATCTTACCCTCGCTAAAGAGCCTATTTACAAATTGTTCAAAAGGGGGCTTGGGTAGCAAGCACATGCTTTCACCTCTGGACCAATTCAAAGGGCAAAGCTGAAGCCAGTTAGAGCCAAGGTACCACGGAGGTTTTAATGAAGCTTCAAATAATAATTTTCTAGAGGCTCTTAGACACTAAAACACATTTCCAATGGATTATAGAGTTAAATGTACAATCTTAATCACAAGAAAAGATGGCTTGTCTTCACTCCCAAGATGGAGGTGATTTTCTAGCCTTAAAAGTAGAAGAATAATTTTCAGAAGATTGTATCTAATGGTTGATTTTAGAGCAATAAAAACAGGATTAAAAACTGTAAAGACAGAAATCAGCAATGATAGATGATGCCATTATTACTAAGAAAGAGCAAGCAAACTGGTGTAGTTTAAGTTGGCCAAGGCAAACAAGACTACATGTATTAAAGACCTGCTGAACGCAGGTCACTAATGTCAACATTTTCGACGACTCATTACAGTTGCTATGTATATGTGATTAATGGTTACGGTTAGCTAAGGAAAATGAAAATGAGCCTTATAAAAACCAATGTCATAACACACCTCGAGTGAGTCCCAGCATTTAGGAAGCAGAGGCAGGAGGACGGCTCTAAGTCCAAGGTAGTCTGGTATACAAAGTTTCTGTTAGCTGCTTGAGAACTATGCAATCAAGTTATAATCAAGTTATAAAAAAGTCACAAAATCCCATCAGCTTTTTAATTAAAAGTTTTTAAAAAGATTTATTCATTTATTATATATAAGTACACTGTGACTGTCTTCAGACAACACCAGAAGAGGGCATCAGATCCCATTACAGATGGTTGTGAGCCCCCATGTGGTTGCTGGGAATTGAACTCAGGACCTCGGGAAGAGCAGTCAGTACTTTTGACCACTGAGCCATTAATTCATTCATTTTACTTAGTTTATTTAGTGTGTGCACAGGTCAGAGAACCTTGTTCTCCTCTACCACCACGTGGCTTCCAGGGAATGAACTCAGGTCATCTGGTTTGTCAGGAAAGGCTTTACCCACTGGGCCATCTCACCAGCCCCCTCATAAAACTTCAAGTACAAGCTTTTGTGTCAGGCCATATGCGTAGCTATCCTTGACTGCAGGCCAAGGGGTGGGCACATCCTATTGACGTTACAATGTGAAACAGAAAACATGTGAAAGAAATCTAGAGGAAAATATACTAAAGTCAATATCCTCACTGTCTGCTAGAGAAAATCTTGCCCCATCCCCATATTTATTATTCTTTCCCAAGTGGGCATGTGCAATGTTGGGTTGTGGGCCACAGTACTCTAAGTTCTGGGTAATTAGCACCAGGATCTACTCATATAGGGATTGAATGCCCTTTAAAAAAAGATGTGAGTGTGAACATGCAAATACCTGTGGGGGCCAGAAGAGGGCACTAGAGGTCTTGAGCTGTCTAACGTGGGTGCTGGGACTGAACTGTCCTCCACTGCAAGAGCAGCAAGTGCTCTTAACCACTGAGCTGTCTCTCCAGCCCCTTGAGTGACTTTAGAAACACTAAGGTTAGGGCACAGCCATGGGTTTCCCAGTGGAGTCCTCAGTGTCATTACACTTTGTCTCATTCCCCGTGCCCAGCACACCACCCCGCTTGCCTTAGTACTCTGCAGGGGCTGGAGAGAGGACTCAGCGGTTAAGAGCACTGACTGCTCTTCCAGAGGTCCTGAGTTCAATTCCCAGAATCCACATGGTGGCTCACAACCATCTGTAATGGGATCTGATGTCCGCCTCTGGTGTCTGAGAAAGCAACGGTGTACTCACCTACATAAAATAAATAAATCTTTAAAAAAAAAATCAGTATTTTCAAACATGCATTTACTCTCTATCTAATTTAATTTTTTATTTACACTTTTGTCTTAGTCTACTGTGCTCATCTGTGCTCATGTTTGAAGGCAGAAGGCCTACAACTGGAACTGTTTCTCTAGGACTCGGTCAAACGAGGCATTTAAGCCTCTTTGGAAGGACACGTGGCTGGGCGTATAAAACAGGGGGCCAGTAGCTGATTCCTGGGGAGTCTAGGTTTAAATCCTGGTGAATACATACATGGAAATGTGCTCAATCTTTAATAGAAGCCCCGAGAAGCTGAGCAGTGAAGACTGTGCTTCCTGAATACAAAATGACTCAACCCGGGGAAAAGCTCAGCGAGCAAAGGAACCGAAGCAACGCTGGCTCCAGGGAGGGGACCGACCGGACACCTGTGTGCTGGATGGTGGCTCCTGCCTGGGGTCCAGTACTGGGACGCAGGAGGAAGGGGAAGCAGAACGCCAAGGCCGGCCTCAGATGCAAGCAAGCTCCAGGCCAATCTGGGCCAATGAGATCCTGTCTCAGAAACAACAAAGACAAGGCCAATGTCACCACCTCCTTTGTTCCTACCTGGGCCACCAAGGGCTTCACTCTCCTTATTTTCTGTTTCGATTTCTTTCAGGACTTCAGTCAGCGCTTCCCACTTTGGATTGCTTTCTAGGACCAGTTCTTTTTTTGTTTCTGTACAAAAATAAATGATAACCTTATTCTGTATGATGTTCAGCTAAAACCATGCCAGTGGCTTTCCCACACCAGAAACTAACATCGCTGTGAATGGCTGTCCTTAGGCTTCCACCACGCAACACAGGAGCTGCTTCCCAGAAAAAGCCTCCCGACAAGTCTAGCTGAAATGTGCAGAAGTGGCGGGTGGACAGGCCATGTGCACAGCCGACGGAGCCTGCTCAGTGATGTTGAAAGGAAAATTATACAAATTTAAGGTTTAAAAATATAAAATTAAAAGAATAAGCCCCAAAAGCCACAAACTCAGGAGTAACAGGCCATAAAGATAAAGAAAAGGAATGCAAGAGAACTACTTTGCTTATCACCCGGTGTGAATAACTGTTCTTTGTTCTGCCCCTGTGATGTTTATTTAAGCCCCTACTTGTGCTTTCCAGCCATTGCGTCCTACAGAGAGCACCCCAGGAAACCTGCGGCCCAAGCCTAACCAGAGGTGTTTCAAATACAGATGCTTCATCAGTTTTGACAAACTTTTAAAAATAATGAGGACCTGAAGACCCTACCCTTCTCCTGATTTAGTAGCTCTGTTCCAGGAACCAGGGGGCCATAAAACCTTCTAGCGTCCCCTTATCTCCTGGAGCCATAAAACAATCCTGTAACTTGTGGTGCCTTCCCCTTTGACACCCACCATCCCCTGGGCTCACAGCCTCTGCCTTTAAATACTCTTTCTCCCAGCCTCTAGGGGTCGACACCTCTGTCTCCTGCGTGGGATATGTGTCGGCCCGGAGATCTCTGTAATAGGTCTCTGTAATAAACCTCACCTTTGCTTATTACATCCAAAATGGTCTCTCTGTGTCTGGGGTCCGCGATTTCCCAAGACTTGAGTAAGGGTCTCTCTGCGTGGGATCTTTCAATGTCAGTTGTGATGCTGCCCATAAGCAGCTACACAAAGCGGGGGGGGGGGGGGCAGCCATGCTCATTATTTCTTTTCCTTGCTCCTTTTCTCTCTTTTAGAGTCAGGGTTTCTCTGTGTAGTCCTGGCTGTCCTGGAATTTACAGAGATCCGCCTGCCTCTGCCTCCAGAGCCCTGGGATTAAAGGCACAAGACACCACTGCTGCCGCCTGACAGTATCTAATAGGCCTGTGCTTTCTACAACCCTGAACATGGACAAAAGCAGGCAACAGCTATTTTTCTATTCTGTAAGTATTCAAACATATGATAGACTATTTTGAACAGATCTTTAAATGCTAAAATGTTTCACTAAGACTTTAAGTGCCCAAGATAGTAACAGTTGAACTGTTTCCTATATAGCAGTGAGAACACTCTTGCCTGATGTCTGGACTTTGACACTGGTGTCCTCTGGCCATGGATCTCATCCTGGTTTCACTGAGTGCTCTTCCCACGCTCTGTACACATCTCTATGCATAACAGGAGATGCTACATCTGCTTTAGGCTGACACCTGCTTCCACACCACTGTGGCCCTTGCGGCCACTGTGAACAGAGACATATGTAAGGCCTGACCTTGCTCTTCTGGACCTGCCATCTTCTCCGATGTTTTGGTCTTTTTGCTCAGTTTGACATCTGGGACACGGTAAACTCGGGCACGAGCATTCACGAACATGGAGGTGCTAGCATCCAGGAAAAGCCAACCTAATAGAATTTTTTTTTTAAAAAAAAGGCTTCAATTAGTGTCAGTTTTAAATACTCTTGATAGTCACATGACCCACATAGACCACTGGCTGCCATCTTGCTTTCACAACTGTGTCTAATTCTCTCTTATTGCTGTAGCCTCTGCTTGGCTAGACCAGTGGTTTTCAAAATGTGGCCCAGGGCCTCCTTGACTCCTCAAGAGGTTTGCATGGGTATGAGATCTCAAAACTCTGCTTATAGTAATTCTAAGATAACCATGTGGACATTTCCAAGGAGGTATTGGAGAACTCCACATATAACCTTGCATAATCCAAGGCAGTGACACCAACTAACGAGTTCTTTCTCATGTACCTCTGCACTTCATCCTTTTTGTATGTCCATGACACTGGGGACTGCATGCAGGGCCTTACATGTGTTAAGTATGTACTCGACCATGGTGCTTTATCCTCCCTCCTTCCCCCCATGACACTGGGGACTGTATCCAGGGCCTTACATATGCTGGGTATGCACTCTATCATGGTGTTATATCCCAAGGTCTGTACTTTGTTACTTGAGGAAGTCCTGAGGAAGTAGTGAAAATTATCAATTGCACATATTTGACCCGACAGCTCAGCATCTCTGGTAGTTAGCATTACAGTCACTGTACACGTGTGCACTTCTACACGAATCTCATAAGCCTTTGACATTCTAGTGGATGAATGTCTTTGAGTAAAATTAATCTTAAGTTTCTACCAACCAAACTCCCAGAACACAACCTATTCCCAAGTTAGGCTGTCTGTACTACAAACTTCTTCTCTGGAAATAAAACTGTCGGGAATGATGAATATTTATTATACAGAACAGAACTTAAGTAGGTGGGAACATTAGCAGCCAATAAAGCTCTACATCCTTGTGCACTGAGCATGAAATGCAATTTATAACATGAGTTGAATACAGCACTCCTTTCATTAACACATTATTCAAACCAGCTCTTAGAATAATATTGGTATTTTTAATCTCACACCTGAATTCTGACCAAACACCTTCTCTGTTGCTCTCAGAGATTCCAGAAGATTTAGAAAAGTAACACAGTCGTACTGAGAGAGATACTGCAGTAACGTTCTTAGTATCTTCAAATCCTGCACCAAGGATTTAGTCTTGGCTCCAAGCTGATGCCACAAAGGGTCCAAGTAATGGCGGATTGTCTGAAAAAGGATACAATTTACTGTTGTTAAGATATGTCCAATATAGCTTTTCTTAACACAGCCATACTTTCCTTAAGGGTTATTTACTAGATATGTAAAAATATATTTAAGATGCTAAATGCTTTGTTATTTGCATTTTACTACAAAAAGATTCCCTTATATTCTTAATATTTCCTTAGTATTTCTTTCCAAGGAAGTGGCTAGAAAGTTTCAGGTCACTAAATCCTAATAATGTTTTAGTTTTTCAAGCATAATGTTTTATTACTGTAATTTTTATGACCAGATAGAGTTAAGCTCCCTTAGTTATTTTTAACATTACTGTCAGGGGGCTGGGGAGATGGCTCTGTGGGTAAGAGTGTCCATTGTGCAGAAGAAGGACCTGAGTTCAAATCCCAGCATCCACATAAAAAGATAGGATGTGCCTCTAACCCTGGAGCTATGCGGGCAAAGACATGAAGACCTCTGGGACAGTCTGGTTTCACCTCAGCTCTAGATTCAGGGAAAGACCCTTTGCTCAATGAAATGAGGCGACGAAGTAATAGAGGCCACTCTGGCCTCTGTACATTCAAGAGCATGTGCAACACACACCAGACATGTGTACTCAGCACTCACAGACACAACACACAGCGATGCATGCACATGTATGCAGACATGCACAAACATGCATGGTCATACACAGCAGAGATAGAACGGCTTGGTATGCATTGGAAACCATGACTGATCCTTAGGAATAGAGACAGCAGCATAAGGAGCATCTCATCAGACACACTGAACAGACGTGGTATCTGTGTGATCTGACGGTTCATGCTCCGGACTGGGATCCATATGCACAAGACACCAGATGCTACAGTGAAAGGAGGCTAGAGCCAGTCTACAGCAGACCACTTTGTTAGAAGACGTATGGCTCCTCAAGGTTTTGTCTGACTGATGCAATCTCCGTCTACGTTTAGATGTGATTAGAGCAAGAATGTCTAAAATAATCTCTGCTTCCCAGCTGTCAGCGACGTCACACAGAAACCAGTGCTCAGGAAAGCATTCTGCTTCTCTAGGGCAGGTTTCTTCTCGGCACGCACTAAGCTACCCACACTTGAGGATGAAGGCGCTTGGCATCCACAGTAGCCTCCTCTGGGCATCCTCACACACTGCTCCCAGTGACACAGACTGACCCATAATTCAACTAGATGTGACCTGGAATTTCTTAAAGATCGCATTTTAGAGTTCTATAATTCACTATAACACACTATAGGGCCACATGGTGAGACCCTGCCTCAAAACAAAAACAGCCCCACAAAACCAAACCAAATCCAAAACTAAAACAAAAAATTGCGCCTGACTTCCTATTTTAAAAAGGCAGTATATTTCAGGGACGTCCAATTATGAAGCATTCCTTTATAGACCTGTTGTCGTCTACAGATACCCAGATACTGTCAGTTGGAATAAAGATATTGATTACATTACAATAAGACATTCACTTACTACATAACTGAAAGAGTCAGCCTTGTGCTTACATGGCAATCCATATGTCACTGTGACTTACCATTTCCCAGTAGGCAAAGCAGCCCCAGTCTAAGTCACCTACAGTTTAATTTCTACAAAGCACTCGGCGAACACCGAAACGCCTTCCATTCTGCAGAACAACAACCTAACCAGCTGTGCAGCAAAAGGAAGAAAAGAAGTGGACCTTGTCGAATGGCTTCCCCAGAGCATTTTCTAACGACAAGTCTTCTACTTCTAGCGACGGGTTGTGGTACTTAAGTTCCTTCAGACACGCGTTTAAGACGTCCAGTATGGCTGTCTGGATGGCAAGCATGGCCGGAGTCATGGACACGTGAATCTCTACGACTTCAGGCTTGTGTTGTTCCAAGAATGAGTTGACTGCTACATGGAACCTATGGAGACAGTTTCCAAATCAGCTTCAACAGCTAAAAACAAAACAGAAGCACAACGGCATACGAACACACTGGGCCTCACTTCGAGCAAGCATCACTCAGGCAAGGCAGGCCCAGAAAACCTGTCAGCCGACTGTGTATGGCAGCTTAGTGCTCTCAAAAACCAAAATGAAACAACAAAAAGGCGTGTCACACTTACTGGTGTGCATGTGCCACAGTGCATGTGTGGTGGCTGCAGGACACCCTAGTGGGTCCTGGGGATCGAACCCCGTGAACCATCTTACTATCCTCGCCCTCGCTCTTTTTGAAAGATATATTTATTTATCAACTTGTGCATGTGTGTCTGTGCACTCAGAGCTCAGAGGACAACCCATGGTCAGTTCTCTCCTTCCATGTGGTTCCCGGGGATTGAACTCAGGCAAGTGTCTGTACCCCTGAGCAATCCTGCTGGTTCTGCTTTTGTGCCTCTAATGGCAGAGCTGACCTGACTGGGCCTCCACCACCAAAACATTTACCATTTATGGGTGGTTTTTAGTTCTGAAATAGGAAACAATTAAAAGAATAATTATACAACTAGTAGTCTTCATAAAATTGAAACACACACACAAATGTGTTTAAAAAAGAGGAGGAGGAGGAGGAGGAGAAGGAGAAAGAGGAGGAAGAAGAAGAAGAGGAAGAGGAGGAGGAGGTCCTTAGAGACTGGATAGCATATTTTACACTGTACTGTCAACTGCATTAAAATGCAGCTCAGTTAAGGCCCTTCTGCTCATGGAGCATGCCCCATGACTTACGTCATTACCTTGGCCACAGGTAGAGCTTCTTCACGAAAAGGTTCCTCATCACTCTTTCCACGTGACAAAAGCCAGTGTCAAAGGCAACAGCGTTGTCGGTGAAAGCTTTGATGAAGCCACGTTTGTTTTTCTGGCGGAAGAGGCGCAGAATGAAGGCTTCCTGGCAAGACTCAATGATCCTGTGTGCTCTGTACACGAGGATGCCTGTTGGGGGTTGTATTAGTCAGGGCTCTCTAGGGTAACAGAATGTATAGGATGAATCTCTCCATATATAGATAGACGGGGAAAGGGGATTTATAGGTTGCAGTAGTAACCCTGTGGTTTCCTATTCAAGGGTGGTGTCCTGCCAAGGTCACCACTGCTGTGATGTAACACCATGACCAAAAGCAAGTTGGGGAGGAAAGGGTTTTTTCTGCTTACACTTCCACATCACAGTTCATCATCAAAGGCAGTGAGGGCAGGAACTCAAGCAGGGCAGGATCCTGGAGCCAGGAGCAGAGGCCATGGGGGCTGCTCAGCTTGTTTCTTATAGAGCCCAGGACCACAGCCCAGGGATGGCTTCACCCACAATGGGCAGGGCACTTCCTCATCAATCACTAATTAAGACAATGTCCTATATGTCTGCTTATAGCCCAATCTTGCGGAGGCCACTCCTCTCAATGACCCTAACTTGTGACAAGAGGACACAAACCAACCAGCACAAGAGGCAGTCTGTGTTTTAGCTTCAGTGAAGAGTGTGCACAAGAGAGGTGAAGTGAGGGAGTGAGTCTCCCAAGCCACTGGGAACATGAGTGTCTAGACCAGAGGGGGGAAGGTTGAGGGAGTGACAGAGATCATGGGTCTTGAATGGCCCACTATGTTAACAGATAACTACATAAAATAACTTCATTTTAACAAGTCTGGATAGCATCTGCATCCCATTAGATGAAGTCAGCTTTGAGGATACAGTCAACAAAGAGCTAAATTACAACATTTAAAACAAAAACCTTTAGTGATCAAACTTAACACAACATTTTGTTTTGTTTATAGAGGCAGGCACATGATATTTAACCTAGTTGGCCTTAATTAAACTCATGATCCTCTTGCCTCAGCCTCCTGAGTACTGGGATTATGAGCAGGCACCACCAGGCCTGGCATTATGTGGCTTTTGTGGTCTGAATGGTACAATGTCCCTGAATCTAAAAAACAAGAACAAGGGCTGAGGAGGTGCCTCAGAGGCTAAAGAACTAACCACAGCGGTGATGACTGAGCTTGTACCCCTAGAACCCACGTAACAGCCAGGCGGCTGTGGGTCACCTGTACCAGGGAGCTACTGACCCTGCCTCAGTAAATAAAGCAGACACAGACTGGGACATCTGATGGCAAGTTTTGGGTCTCCACACACATGCACACATCTACTTACATGAGAGCACACACAAATACATGCACACACAGAAAAGGTAATAATTATACGTGTTTCCTAATTTTAAATATCAGATGCTAAACAGGGGAGCTTTAACATACTACCATTCTATTCCATTTCTTTCTTTATTGTGTGTGCACACGTGAGGGAGGCAGGGCATGCAGAGTGGCAGTTACAGGACAACTTCTAGGAGTCTGTTCTCCCCTTACACCACGTGCATGCTGGCGATGGAACCTGGGTCAGGCAAAGTGCCTTTACTCACTGAGCCATGTTTTTGACTCATTTAATACAGTGTGTTTAGTGACAATCTAGAGAGAAGCATGAGTTATAACAGGGGACGGATGTCATTTCTGTCAAACTCATCATTCCATAAGGATTCTCAGTCTTTATATCGGCATGTCCATGCACACACATGCATTGGTTTTTGGACCTACCTGCCTCACTCACAGGGTCCTGAAAATGACACGCCAATACAGTTCCTTTCTGCCATTCAATAACTTATGGTACAGTGTATTACTTTGCTGGTCCAGCATGACCTTGGAATGACATGGTTCCTGTCCCTGGGACAAGGCCAGCAAGCGTGGGTGAGTGTCGATGGCCACTGTGGGCTAAGGCATGTTTGTATAATAATGAACATATTTTACGTTTGTTCTTCAAGGAATGTTTTCCCTGTTAACATTAATGACTACATAATAATCAGAGACAGTAGTGGGGTGGGGGCAAAGGTGTGGCTAATGTCTCAGCAAAATGGTAAATGCTGGGACCTTCGCAATAACCCTTAAGGCTGTGGGAAAGAACTCTAAAAACATGAGTTCAAAAATATATAATTTCTCAACTATGCAAAATATAAGACTATAATATGAATTAAGAAGAGCTTCATGAGTCTAAAGGAACAAAAGCAGCTGTGCTGTGAGCCAGCTTGTCAGAAAGATACTAAGGAAGAAATGTAAAAAAATTAAAAAAACCCAGACATGGGATTCCTTCCCACCTTTAACCATTTATGTTCCTGGATGAAAGACACACACACACAGCCTTTATATTTAATATGCCTTGAGCAGCACAATAGCTGGGCAGCTGCCCAGCCTCCATGATGTTAGAATCTATTTTCTCATCAATAAACCCAATTGGGCAACCCTCTGGGTTACATTCTCTTGGCCCTCTGGGCGCCTTTTTCATGGTCTCTAACCCAGGAAACCCTTCTAGCTATTGGCTGTTGGCATCTTTAGTTACCAATCAGAATTAACTCAGGGCAGAGTCGCTCAGACTATGTGCAGATCCTGAATCATGGAGGCCAGCACTTAGCATTACAATAAACAATAAAAGACAACACCTCAACAAAGGAGATAATGAGACTTAGGGAGTAGGGATCACAGGAGATCCCACCCAGCTGAAAGTTTTTGTTTATGCTTATGAAAGCAGACAGAGTTGACCAGGGACATAGAAAGGTTAGGCCCTGTAGTGGGTTGGCCTAATCTGCTTGTATTCCAGTGCTAATTTGGGGCCCCCCAAACTGTTTGTCCCAAGGAAGAGAGTGATGTTGCCCCTAGATAATTGTGATTGGTGAATAAAGATGCCAACAGCCAACAGCTGGGCAGAAGAGAAATTGGTAGGGTTAGGCTTTAAGGGCTTAGAGAGAAGGCACCACCAGAGGAGAGGAGAAAGAAGTCGCCATCATGTAAGAAGAACTGCAGGAGAGGAAAAAAGGAGAACCAATATGGGTTAGCTGAGCCATAAAAATGTGGCCATGTGGGCTGGCCAATTGGAGCTAAGAGCAGCCCAAGTGGAACACAGTAAATAACAGCATGGGGGGGGGGGGGGCAGCTGCCCAGCTATTGTGCTACCAAAGGCTATTTAAAAATCAAAAGGCTATGTGTATCATCTTTCAACTGGGAACATAAAAGGTCAAAGCCTGGGAAGAAGCCCCCACCCACCCACCCAAGGCACCAGGCACCAGGATTATCTACTACAGGCCCAGGAGTGATAGAAATGGTAATTTCAGGGTGGGGTCTCACCCAGCTAGCTTATTGTCTGTGCTTAAGAGAGGCCTCTGAATTCTTTTGCAATGTTAAAAAAAATGTATTTGTTGCCTCCTAAGAATCAAAGGGCTGGGGTCCTGGGATGCTGGTTCAAGGGATAATCAAAGGGAACCTGGAGCAAATGACTGGCTTGATAAGTAAAATAAAAGACTCCTAGGATAGAGATGAACTATCCAAAGATGAACAGAACACACACACACACACACACACACACACACACACACACACAGAGAGAGAGAGAGAGAGAGAGAGAGAGAGAGAGAGAGAGAGAGAGAGAGCGCCCAGGATTTGACTTCCAGTCGTTTGTTTCCTCCCAGACACCCCCTCCCCCAGAACCCTCTCTCCAGGCCAAGGATGGTCTCTGGCATTACTTTAGATTGAAATTCTGGACCAAAGTAGCTGGCACTAAATTTTACTCTCACTAACTACCTAGCAAGAATGTAAACATTCATTTACAAGTTTACGGACAAAGACCTTCCAAGCACTCCAGAACACATGACATACTCTCTGGTTAGAAAACATTTGGCTTTCTGAAGGACTCCACAGGCCGGCCACACTTGGTTAGCTTGTGTTGAAACATTTACACAGGACCTGAGTTCAAACCCTCAGCACCCTTACAGAAAGCCAAGCGCAGCTGCCCTGTGCATGCTGGCAACTCCAGATCTGTAGGAGACAGAGACAGAAACATGGCCACCTTGTGCATGGCAACCAGAGCTGTAGGAGAGGCTGGTAGCTAGCTGCCAGCCTGCCTCCAAGTTCAGTGGGAGAAAAGCCCTGTCCCCAGGGAGTAAGATGGGGAGTGACAGAGCAGGACACCCAGTATCTTCCTCTGACCCATGTGTGTGCACAAGGTCCAAACACTCCCATATATACTTGCATACCACATACAACAGAAATATCACATAAAATTGAAAACAATAAAACTGGACTTTCAAACTACAGGTGAGCCTCAAATTAGGACAACATGCTCTAAAAGGGCTGCATTGTTTCAGAATCCAGGAGAAAGGAGAGTGCTAACCCTAACCCCAGGTGCAGGCTTTGATACAGGCTCAGGTAGGCCTTCAGAGGCTGGGTCACCCTGGCCCATCTGACATTATGATTTGGTTATGGAATGTCCCCAGAGGCTCATTGAGTAATCGGGGCTTGCCCCTGCAGGTGTGCTCAGAGGACTCATGGAGGTATTATTTTAAGATTAAAAAAAGGGGAAGGAGAAGCAACCTGACTGCGGTCACCCAGAAACAGGGTAGACACAGAAAGAAATTCTAAACCACATGCTTCCTGCTGAAGCCTCCATGGGGTCCTTGTAAGAACAGCATCTGAGCAGGGTGAGTGTGGGGTGGTGTTAGTGCTGTAGGAGTTCCTTGTGAGACAGGATAGCATGTGACCCAGGATGGACTCAACTTTGTCAGTTTCAGTCAAGAAGCCACCTGTGAGCTGGGCTCTGAGGGGGTGTTGATCAAGAATGTGCAGGCCTACTCTGGTGACTGATGGTGTAATACTGACATCTAGTGGTAGTTTCTAGACAATGTTCTGATGTTAGCAGCTTAAAAATCCACTTAGACAACACAGAGCAGTTCAGATAAGGGCTTTAGATCACTAACATCTCCAGCTACAATGCCCTTGATACCGTTTAATAAGGGTTTACTGTGTTAAAGCAGCATAGCAGTGCTATCATTCTAACAGTGTTTTTTTCTTTAAAAAATATTTCATGTGTTTGGGTGTCTTGCCTACTTGAACGTCTCTGAACCACATATATGGACACCTGATTTTTTTTAATAAAACAAAACAAAACAAAACAACAAACCCAGAAATACACACTGGTAAAAAAGGTGCCTAACTGGATGTTGGCTTGTAGAAGAATGCAAACAGGTCCATACCCATCTTCCCGCACAAAACTCACGTCCAAGTGGATCAAAGACCTCAACATCAAACTGGATACACTGAACCTGATAGAAGAGAAAGAGGGGAAGAGCCTGGAACTCGTTGGCACAGGAGACAACGTTCTGAACACAATATTAATAGTGAAGGCACTAAGTTCAATAGTTGATAAATGGGACCTCATGAAACCGAAAAGCTCTGTAAGGCAAAGGGCACTGTCAATAGAACAGAAAAACAGTTAATAGGACAGAGAGACAGCCTATGCAATGGGAAGATTTTTACCTATCCCAGACTTGATAGAGATCTAATATCCAAAATACATAAAGAAGTCAAGAAACCAGATACTGAACAAAAGAATCCATTAAAAAAAAATAGGGTACAGATCTAAACAGAGAATTCTCAATAGAGGAATCTCAAATGGCTGAGAAGCATTTAAAGCATGTTCGTGTTCAACATCTTTAGCCACTAGGGAAATGCGAATCAAAACAACTCTGAGATCTCCATTCCATCACAGTGGTTAAGATCAAAAATAGAAGTGACAGCTCACGCTAGCGAGAGTGTGAATTAGGTGGAAGACTCCTGCACTGTCGGTGGGAGTGCAAACTTGTAAAGTTACTGTAGAAATCAATATGACGGTTCCTCAGAAAGCTGGAACTGATCTACCTCAAGACCCAGCTCTAGCTACCACTCACAAGGAGACTTTTCAACTGTGTTCACTGAGACTTTATTCAGAATAGACAGAAACTGGGAACTATCTTAACTGAAAGAAAATGTGGTACATTTACAGGCAAATGGATCCAACTAGGAAAAAAAAAATCATCCTGGCTGAAGTAAGTCAGATCCAGAAAGACAAACATGGTCTGTATTCACTTACGAGTGGATATTAACTGTTAAGTAAACAAGCAAGCTGTAATTCACAGACAGAGGCAAGGAAGAATACAGAGTGAAGCATAGATCTCCTTGGGAAGGGGAAATAGAATAGATTCTGTGACTGGGGGCAGAAGGGGAATAGGAGTGGGATGGGTGGGGGATGGAGGGAGAGAATGCAGGGAGAGAAGCTGGAACTGGGGGATGGTGTGGAAACCTGGTGCTATGGAAACTTTCTGCAATCTATGAGGGTGCTCCTAGTGACTTCTAGAAATAGAGAACACTGGTCTGAACTGGCCTTACTTTGAAGCCAGGCAAGGTTGCCTTGGTTAAGTTGCTGAGAACATCTGGTGGAGATCTCTAAAAACCCAGACTGATGTTAGAAGGCCACCCTCTGAGAACTGTCAGCTGTAGGCGGGGTTCCCTGGCTGAGGACAACTTCCACACAGCTCATTGAGTGTAGAGAGGTCAGGCTGGTGTGGGCTTGGATCCTCCACCTCTACATTCTAGTCTCTCTAGCCCAAGAAGGTACTCTGCAGGCTACTGAGAGAATCTCAGACACCAAGCCAGCCATAACGTCCTCCACCTTCAATCTCCCTGCCTGCAAGATGTTCTGGGGCAATGGTGGTGCAGAACTTGTGGGAGTGATCAATGTCTGACTTAAGCTGAGGCCCACCCCATGAAGGTGAGCCCTTGCCCTACATTGATTGGATGGCCAGAAACCAGAGACTAGATAACCCAGAGACTTAGGGGTAAGAACCAAGTATGATTGTCTTAAAAAAAAAAAAAAAGATCAATGAAATGATTCCTAATGACATGGTGCTATATGCAGAGAATAGTGCCTTGTCCGGTTGTTATCAGAAAGGCTTCTTCAGGCAGCAGACGGAAGTGACGAGAGAGACCCACAGACAGACACGAGGAGAAAGAGTCTAAATTGAAGGTTTCCCCTTGGAGATTGGGAAACCCCATGGAAGAGGGTGAAGAAAGACTGTAGCAGTCAGAGGGGATGGAGGACACCAGGAGAACATGGCTTATGTGGGCTCACAGACACTGAAACAGCAAGCATGAGGTCTCCATGGGTGCTTAATATACATGCAGGCCTTCTACATATGTGTTATAGATCTTAGCTTGGCATTTTTATGGGACTCCTAACAGTGGGAGTGGGGGTGTCTCTGATTCCTTTGCCTGCCCTGGAGACTCTTTTCCTCCTACCAGGCTGTCTTGTCCAGCCTTGATAGGAGAGGGTTTCTGCCTTGTCTCAGTGTGTCTTATTTTGTACTGTTTGTTGTCTTTCTTTTTCCTGAAGAAGAAACAGAGAAGCAGTGGATCTGGGGGAGCCACTAGGAGGAATGGAAGGAGGAGAAATTGTGGTTGGGATATATTATATGAGAGAAGAAATCTATTTTCAATAAAAAAAAATGAGAAAAATGAAGTTCAGGAGATCTTCATTTGGACCTTCCTTCAAAAAGGATCTTGTTTGAGTGGAGTGTTAGCTGGCTGTGATGATGCTCAAGACACTGTCTAAGACAATGAAAAATGCTTGACATGAATGATAAAACCTGATTCAGCCAATTAGGTGCACACAATGGGAAGTGTGTGTATGAATCTGTTTCCTGCCATCTGAACACTCATTGCTAAGCACCGGACACTGAGCACTGGACACGCAACTCAACGGGAGCCGTTAAATATGGGTGAGTCACATATCCTGGTTATTGAGTCTGGGATGAACAAGTGCTTCCTGGAACGAAGCTTATGGGCGAGCCAGACATACACAGGCAAGTGCAATGTAGTGCTCTGCGTGCTCTGGGTAGAGAGGCACGGGGCAGTTTAATGGCAGCCTGGCAGGGCTCTTATATTAGCTCCAGGCCAGTCAGAGATTTCTGAAGGGACAAATGATAGTGAAAGTCAGTTGTTTCTACACTACCCCTGGCTGAAATTATCTCCTACCTTTCCCCTCTGAAGTATTGAGTAACTATTCAGTTTAATTTAAATCATGGGAAAAGGAAGGAAAGCAAATTTACTTAAATTTATTAGAAAAGTATTGATAAACACATCAAGTCTGGCTATACCCAAAAGGCAAATGTCTGTCTGTCAACTACAACATTACCGGAAGTCAGGCTGGAAAACAATGGGCCACAGCTTACATCCAATCACACACTGTATCATGATGCTTCAACCTGCAGTGAGCCACAAGGTTAAAACAGAGCAGAAGGTGTACCATGTTCCAGGGTACACCTCTGTCAGAGCACGGCCCTTTCTGGGTTTGTATGCAAATACAAATACTGTGGCCAGAGAGGGGGTTCGGTGGCTACAATCATTTATTCTCTCAGAGGACCCAGGCTTGATTCCCAGGACAACTATCCAGGAGTCTAACCTCTTCTGACCTCTTAGGTACCAGACACATGTGGTGCAGTCATGTGCGCAGGCAAAACGTCTCTAAACATAAAAAATAAAGATTAGAAATACCTAAAACAAATGTGCCACTGTGCCAGTGGTCACACAGCATACAATATGTACAATTATGTGCACTGTGCACAATACTCAGGATATACTAAACGACTGTCTAGTTCTGTACTTTTCTTCCTTATTTTGGAGGTCTCCTACTTATAAAAACCAGCCAACCGTCAAACAGTGAGCCGTGTTAATAGTGGCATTAGGCCCAAACAGCTGTGTTTACTAGTCTCTTGGTTATATCAAGAGGTCAATGTCTAATTGAGATTTTTAAAAATTTTTACTTTAAAAATTATGCATATCTGTTTGTGCATGTGTGATGCAGTGGGGGTGGGAGGTGTTGTTCTCAGAGGGCTAAAGAGGGACTCAGAGCCCCTGCAGTTGGAACTGTGGGCAGCTATGAGCCACCTTATATGGTGCCGGGAACTAAGCGCTGGTTTTCTGCACGAGCAGCAAACACTCGTACTCTCTGACCCACCCCTCCAGGTCACCCATGCAGGTGTTTGTCTGGAAGCTCGAAGGCCTTCATGCGATGGCTAAATCACGGAGCCGTAGTGTTGTGGCATGGAGCCAGACGTACTTATGTCATAAACTCTACAGTTGTCAGGCAGTGTGCCATCAGCTCAGCTACAACGCTGTGTGACAAGAGCAGAGTATTTAGCAGGAGACAGACGAGAAATAAAAATATTCACATTGTGTATAGGAAGATTTCACATTCTTACCAGTTATTAAATCTGAAGGTATTCTGCCAGTCAAGAAATCAACCACGAGTATTCGACTTGTTGCAAATATAATACCGCCCTGCGTATAGACTTCATAGCGACTGTTACTTGCGATTTCATTTGTCACCCGTCGAGGGAGGTGTTCAACTCCTTCGATCTTCAACTGATTGATAAAGTACTCCTGAATCAAATTAAACTCATTAGTAAGCTGCTTGGTACAGGGCAGGGCACTTTTAAAACAGGCTGCAGGGATTTAAAATGAGGTCTCGGTTCTCAGAGCTCCCGAGCATCACAGAGAATATACAACCCATCAGCCAATCGGGTCACTTTAATTAAGTTTGGTAAACTTAAGTTGTGCTTTGGAGTTTATTTAAGAAATAATTGTGCTTCCGTCATTATTTCCATTTCAACACCAAGCCACAGAACCTTTTAAAATCTTGGGTTAAAAGTTTTCTTTTTTTTTTTTTTTATAAAGATTTATTCATTTATTATATATGAGTACACTGTAGCTATCTTCAGATACACCAGAAGAGGGCACTGGATCCCATTACAGATGGTTGTGAGCCACCATGTGGTTGCTGGGAATTGAACTCAGGACCTCTGGAAGAGCAGTCAGTGCTCTTAACCACTGAGCCATCTCTCCAGCCTTAAAAGTTTTCTACTACCTAGAAACCACTTCCGGCCGAAGCCGGGTGAGACAAGGGATTCCTCTCTGCAGACAATGCATCAGAATTGATGCTTCCTGGAGCGACCTCAGAATGTCCATAGACGCAATGGCCCGTTAGTCTCTCAGTCCAACGCCACTTTTCCGGGCATCTTACATTGCATGAAGTCCCTTGCCAAGCACTGGAGATTCCTAGGGGCAACCAACAGGGCCTCAGCCTTTAAAGGTGACTGTTCTCAGCTGACATTTTCTTCCTGGCCAATATACCTAGGGGATCGTCGGATTTATCATGCTAGGCTAAGTCCCCATTTCTCAATGTCCCCATCAAAGCAGGACTCATTCCATTGTCCTCAGGATCACCAGTTCTCCTTAACCCAGATTAATCGCTCCCCTAGCTTTAACTTCCAGTCTTCCCCCACCCCCTTATTTCCCTAGTCCCTCTTCTTTTGTGCAACCTCAAGATCTCCCTTTCCACTTTCTAATCACTCTCAGAGACCCTGTCATCCCCATCACTGCCCTTTTAGGGGCCACACTCTGTCCCCCAAACACACTTAATATCCAACTTCAAATCCAGACGCTATTCCTACACAGATTCCGATACCTTCTCTCCTTTGTAGTGCAATCCATTCCACTCCTCTACCTCAATGTGTAGCCTAGTCGTCCCTCTCTTATTTAGTGTTAGGGAGTGTGTGGGACCCTTTTTCCCAGTGTCTACGAACTGTGTCTTGGCTCTGTATTTCCCTCAAGGACCTGTATTCAACGCTCTCCCATGTCAACTGAGGAACCCAAGACTTCTTTGGGATGTGTTCCATACTTTGCAGAGTCATCCCGCAGTGTCAGAGTCCTGGATCTCCTTCAAGCACCTTCACTCAATGCCCTCCCCGTGTCGTGGCAGTCACTTGGACTTCCCTGGGGTTCCCTTCCCTCCTCCGCAGCGACCTGGAACTGTGTAGGTGCCTCGCATCTCCCCCTAGGGATCTTAATTCATTCCTTTTGTTGCCCTGTTTGAGACCTGCAGGTTTCGGGGTCCCTGCAACCGTATAGCTTCACGTTCCTGCCGCACCAATCTCGGCTCCGATGTCCCCCAAACCCTCCGGTCCACCCATCCCTCGGTCGCACCTCCTCGGCAGGCTGCGTGTTGAGCACCAGCACCAGGCAGGCAGGGTGGCAGTGAAGCCGCAGGAAATGGTAGAGGAGCCGGTCGGCGCCGAGCCCGCGGGCGCACACCACCAGCCCGTCGCTGTCGAGCAGTTCCAGCACCTGCTGCCTCTCGTACTCCAACAGAGGCGCCATACTCTGGCGTTCGCCCGGCAGGCCCCGCTCCATGGGCGCCCTTCCGGGACCGCGGCCGCGCGTTGACGGAAAGAGCCGAGTCGAGCCGAGCGCTGGCCGAACGCAGAGCAGGCAAGCGAAGGTGGGAGGAGCTTGGAACAGAGGTGGCTGCAAACGCCAACTCTGAGAGTAGGCCGGATGTGGCCGAAGGGAGCCAAGTTCAAGAGGACAGCCTGCCGATTGTAGCCGAAGAAGAGTCGAGGCGGGAACAAGTGTAGTACGAATGTGCCCGAGTCAGAGGGCGGATCTAGTTGAACTCAGCCGAGAGGTACCAAAAGCGTTAGCGCGCGGAAAGGCGTCTGGGTTCGGACCGCAACCTGGTGGCGTCGGGGTCCCCATCCTTTAGTTCTCTAGCCCTAGATATAAACTAACAAAATGTAAACCGAGAAAACTAATCCACGTGATCCTCCTATACCGACAGTTCAAAATGTTAGCTGTCAGTATTCCAAGTGCATCCAGAATTGACAGTTTTTTTAGCGTGCAGGTTTAGTCTCTACTTTTACAAGTATTTCCTCCCTCACCTTTAAAATTTTGAATAAGCATAATACCTTATGAGTTTCAGTTTCTTGTTTGCAAAGGGCTGGAATACAATAAGATATTTTACAAAGCCGCACTCAGGTGCCAGTTACAGCCGCGTTCCACCTTCCAGTAGAGGGACATCTTGGGTCAAGTTTGTAACTACTTAAAAACAAACAAACAAACAAACAAAACCAAAAACCAAAAACCCAGGTAAGCAATCTAGGAGACATTCTCTCTCAGAATCCCCTATTCCCCTTCATTGTCAGCCCATAAGAAATACAAATGAAAGCAAAATAAAAACTCAGGAGCAGCCATGGTTAACAACGTGAAATCTATACTTTTTAGTGCCCCCTGTACCGCGTCGTTGCACACACATACACACACACACACACACACACACACACATACACACACGCACACACCCCTCTTTATGAAATAATAAACAACCAAGATTCGAAACCCAAGTTTTGGTTTACCAGGTGGGACACGCTATCCCCACATGCTGGAGTAAATTCAAGGCCAGCTTGAGCTAGAGATGGGGACCTTAGTGGTAGATCCTGAGTCTGTCACTAATACTTCTCAAATCTCTGATGTAATCGTCTTTTAAAGGCCTTTATGTGGCTGGGTTTTCTGTAATGTAGAGGCATATGCTTGTGTAGTTACTTCCTTGAGAACATTTAGTTGACTCCCACTCCTCCCCACCAGCATTCTACAGCATTTCACTAGCTGCATTTATACAAAAGTTCATCAAGCCCTCACGGTGCATTTCTGGACTGATGATTAGTGGGGTAAAAAGGTTACCACATTTATTTGAGTCTGCACAACCCTCATTACGTTGCCTTCTTGTCCGCCATTCTCCAGATCAGCCGTCTGAGAGCAGGTCTGTTTTTCCTCCCTCCTTGGCTTTCTCCAGCGTTTTCCTTACACTTAGTCACAATGAGAACGGCATATAACAATTCCTGAATCTTCCTGAAGTGGACAAAGATGCCTGCAGATGGCTTCCATGCAGCATTCCTGAGAGCCAGGAGATAATGCCTGAGTTCAGCAAGTTATATAATCAGGCAAGGGGACAGGCTGGGATGGTGCGTTTTAGTTCAGGGTGCAGTACGTAGGCACCCAGCATACATTCAGAGGTGGGTGCGTGGGTCACAGTGCTGATCTTTATACCAGAGTCCCCCCAGGCTGTGGCAGGTAGAGCAATGCAACCCCAAAGATGCCCACACTGAACTCCCAGAACCTATTATTTTTCATGGCAAGGGAGACTTCATAGATGTGATTAAGCTAAACTCTTTCGATGGAGAAGTGATTTTGGATTATCCAGGTGTGCCCAATATTTTATAAAGATGTGCTTAGGGGTAAAGGGAAGGCAGGGGAGTTAGCTTCCAAGGAGACTGTGAAGGGAAAACTAAGGCCAGAGTGAAGTAGAAGGGACCAGGAAAACAGCCTTGAGTAGCAGAGGAACACCTTGGTTCTCCCTTGGAATGTCAAGAAGTAACCCAGCCACCATCACCAACCCATTGTGCCTTTCTGGTGCCTAGACCGGGAAGCCATTGCATTTGTGTTATTTTTAAAATCCTCGGTTTGGGGTGCTTTGTCATAGCATTAATGGGAAAGAGATGCACAAGCTTTTCTTATTTTGATCACACTGAACTTTGAAGATGAAGCTCCCGGCTTATCAAAACAAACAAACAAACAAACAAACAAACAGAAAAACAAACAAAGCTGTAGATAGGGCCATGCGAGGGAGCAATTATTTTAGAAGGTCAAGACTTATTGGAAATTCAAGCACATGTACAGTGGTGGGATAGAGCTCAGCTGAGGAAGTGCTTACTGTGAAAGCAGGGGTACCTGTGTGATCCCTAGAATCCAGGTGAGAGGTCGCACTGGAGGCTGTAGTTCTGCTGCTAGGAGGTGGTGACAGTCCCTGGGGCTTGCTGTCCAGGCCAGTGAGAGAGCCTGTCTCTAACACAAAGTAGTCGTCATGGTGGCTCAGCTGGTAGAGTTTGTCATCTAAGCCTGCTGACCTGAGTTTGATCTCAGGAATTAACATGCTGGAAGGAGAGAATTGACTCCTGAAAGTAGTTCTCGGGCTTTCCACCTTTGTGCTGTGGCTCACGACTTTTGTAAATAAATGAATGTAATTAGAAAAAACAACCAATGTGGACAGTGACTGAGAATTGACACTCAAAGTTGACCTCGGGTCTCCACATGTGTGTGCACTCAGTGCATATACATGGACATATATGGGTGAGTGCACACACGCACACACAATAGCCATGGAGATGCATAAATATGCATGCAGTTTTCCTTCTCCCAGTGAATGTTAATTGAGCATACAATGTGTCAGGTGCTGTACCAAGTGCTAGGGTCTCAGGGAGCAAAGCAGGCAAAATCCTTGTCTTCTGTTCTTAGGGAGCTAGTGTATGAAGAAGTCCGTTGATCTTCTCATTATGTGAACTGTGGTTATTTCTTGAACATTCCTAATGGTCCAATCACAAGAGAGTGCTTGAAAATTTTTCATGCACCCCTAGTAAGCAGACTCCCAGAGAGCTATTAAAGTCTGAATGTGGACAGGGACCAATATCTAATATATACTGAAGAAATTGTAGAGCAAAAATCGATAGCATGGTTCCACTTGTCTAAAAATATCAATAGTATTTTCACAGGGCTGCATGAAATGTGTTGGAAAGAAATGAAATCTCTGGGAGTTAAGACAAGAGGTCAGCATCACCTTTGAACTTTACGTTTTCTGTTTATCCGCCTCTGCTCTGTCTGATTTTCCTTCCTTGAACTTACATTGCCTTTATAATAAAAATGAAAGAAGAAACTCTCCAGCTCCTGTGTAAACCCTTGGTCAGCACCAGAAACGTTACCCTAGGAAGTCTAGATTTAGTCCTCACATGGCAGGTGTCAGCAGGTGTCCCAGGCTGGTCCCCGAGCAGATGGACCTTTGCACACACTGACCTGTTCATCTGCAGTTCATCTTTGTCCTCAGTGGCCTGTGACATAAAGTTGACAAGGAGATTAAGCATCGTTTTTTCCCCTTGCACACCCCAGTCTCATCCCAACAGCCAAAGCCAGGGCATTGGCATTTCTCTTAGCATGTAGTCTTTCACACTATATGCAGTCATCCTTCGGTATTCATGAAGGATTGTCTCCAGCTCCCCTTCCCCAACACTGCCTTAATATGCAAATTCTCAAGTATGTTGCAGAAAGTAACACAGTGGGCTGGGAATAGATCACACGCTTGCCAAGCATGGGCAAAGCCCTGGCTTTTATTTCCTGCCACGGAGCCAAAATGTTAACTGGAAATGGTGTGGTCTTCACATAGAACCTGGGGAGTCTTGTTGCAGTTTTGAACTATCGTTGGAGACTTTCGATGTCTAACACAAGGCACATGCTATGTGAACATTAGCTGTGGCTCACTGGGGGAATAGTTTGACAAGAGACAGTTTATTCATGTTTAGCATAGTTGTGACTCTTTCCAAGTTGCCTGTGGTTGGTTGGATGCATGGATGTACAGTCTACGGATACAGAGAGGTGTCACACCAAAAGCCCATTAACTCTAGACTCCAGACTCAATGTTGAGGGTTCAGGGATGATCACTCCTGGAGTTCTCACTCAAACAGAAGATGCTAACCAGATGTTTTAATTTTGTTTCTGTTGCTATGATAAAGCATCCTATCAAAAAGCAGCTTAGGGAAGAAAGAGTTATTATAGCTCACAGTTTCAGGCTATAGCCCACCACTGTGGTGAAGCTAAGTCAGGAACTCAGTTACATCACAGAGCAGGAGCAGAGAGGAGTTCATGCACGCATGCTTATTTATTTGCTTGCTTGTTATCCTCAGGTCAATTTCTTGACTCGCAAAACCCTGCCTAGGGAATGGTATCACCCACGGTGAGTTTGGTTTTCCCACATCAATGAACTTAAGACCAATCTCCCGTAGAAATCCACAGGCCAGCCCACTGTATATAATCGTTCTATGAGACTCTTTTCTAGGTGATTCTAGATTTAATATGTTCCTGGTGTACAACAGCTGATGTTGGTGTTTGTGCCAAGCTGATGATTGAAGTTAAACATAATACAAAATAAGCCAATATTAATAATCGGGTGCAGTAAGGCACACAAGAGTACATGGTAAGGGTTCTTCTGGTCTGGTTGTCTAGTGTGGTTTGTCCAAGGAGGTGGTGCCTGAGCATTAACTCTGAGGCCTGGCTAAATAGGGCAGGGAGACAAAAACATGTCTCGGGTAGAGAAACCAGAAGTAGAAATTCTCAAGACATAAAGGAGACCAACTATGGGGGAATTGATCTCCTGGCTCGCCTGATTTTAGGGCCAGGTCACCATGGGGTTTGTAGTGTTTGCTGTGGTGGTTTAAGGGCTCAGATGGGCTGTGGGGTGGTTTTAGCACCAGATGAATGTTGGGTGATAAGGCTGGGATATGACTTGATTCTTTGTAGACCAGTGTTTATCAGGTTCCCCTGTTGGGCATGGGTAGGAAATAATGATGATGATGTTATCACAGTACCAAAGCTTTGGGAGGCTCCTACTGTGTGTCAGACAGGAGACTAAGCTCATTCCCTTATTTCTCTGCAAAGGTGTGGAGTATTGCTCTCTTCACTTGTCAAGCAAGGAGAATAAGACTCAGAGATATTAAATAACTTTCCTAAGTCTACTTGGCTAAGCATGGAGCAAGAGCCCAGGGTGCCTCTCTACCTGTTATCCATCCTTTCCAACTTGCTGCCCAGATGTCTGACTTAAGTCTGTTGGACTTGAACTTGAGACACTCGGGTTGTTTTCATCCTTTCCTTGCTTAAACATCTCTCTATCATTAAGTCAGAGAGGTTTTGGATCAACACATCATAACTAAATTTGATTTTTATGTCCACGGAAGGCTTAAATAAAGATTTATTTTACGTGAGTATTTTTCTTGCACCATGTGTGTGCAGTGCCCAAGGATGTGGGTGCTGGGGACTGAACCTGATTCCTCTGCAAGAGCAGCAAATACTCTGTAACTGCTGAGGGCACCTGCAGTATCACGATGCCATAGGACTTTTATATAGCAACACTCACATACAGATTGTGTCTTACTAACCCTACAGTGTTTGCAAATGTCTAAAATAACTTAGAATATGTCTTTAGGTTATGTTTTTAAGAGATTGTATTTTGAGACAGTGATAGATTTATATATATAAATTATATATAAAAATATAACAGAGATAGAGACTAGTGAAATGGTTATGCATCTCTCTATACATTGTGGTTCTGTTATAGTAGTCAAGTTTGTCTAAAATGTTCGTGAGGGGAACCCAGCAGTATGTATCATGGTAGTTCTCTGTAGAGAAAGTCACCTGCATAGTGATCTTTAGCCACTGAGAGGAGACGCTGTATTTGGTAACTAATCATCACTAAGAGGTGGAAGGAATTAATTAATTAAATAAGCATCATAAATATACACAGTAGAGCTTTATTTAGCTACAGAGAAGAATGTAATTTTGTCATTTATAGGGAAGTGCATAAAACTGGAGATCATCATGTTAAGCGAAATAAAACACCTAGAAAGTTAAGTATTGCATTTCTGTCATATTCAAAATCTAGGTTAAGAAGAAAAAAAATCAGTAAAACTAGAAGGGAGGGGTCCAGGAAGTGGGACATTGCAGTCTAATGTGCTATGGCTGAAGCATCGTATGTGCGTGTGAAAGTACATAAAACAGGAAGCAATGCTTGTGTGTTATTGGGTGCACACATACATGGCGATTCATCGTAGGGAATTGGCTTACCAAAGAGGCTGATGAGTCCTTTTTTTTTTTAAATATATATCCATTTTCCAGCTCCCCCCATCCTCCCTTGCTCTAAATTGGAAATCCATCAATTCTTGAGGCAAATGGAAAATAAAGACAGGGGGGCACATACAACATACTCTCGCAGGCACTGTGCATCAACACAACACACAGTTGTTCCGACTCAAGCCATACCGAGCTAGTCTTTTAAAATCCTGGTCTCCTAGATCTTGGAACAATGTTACTTAGGAGCCGATGCCAAAAGAAAATAGAAATCCTGAAAGAGAATTGCCCACCCCACCCCTTTCCAGTCTTATTTCTTGCTTTATTGATATAGGTACAACAACAATAAATCTAATAATAATAATTAAAAAGAACATTTATCAAGCGCTCACTATTTACTAGTCCTGTCTCAGGGATTAGTTCATTTATTATTCTTGTCATCTGAATGACAGGAAAACTGTGATTATTCTCAAAGCTGCAAGAGAGTCTGGAAAACACAGAGGTGTGCTCACACAGAGAAAGAGGCAGGATGAGAAGGTGAACCTGGGTGAGCTGACTCCAGAGCCAAGTCTAGCCTGTAACTGACTCCGAGACCTATCATGCTGCCATACCTTAATTTCCTTATCTACAAAGTTAGACAGTAAGACCCACCTCACTGGGCCCTTGGAGCACATGCTCAGTGCTGAGCACATTCTGAAAGCTGTTCATTGCTGTTAAAACACCATTGTCAGAATTATTAATTCCTTGTACAAATATTTTCTGCTTGCCTACTATGTATCAGGCCCACTCTAGACTTGAGGGTCCAACAGTGACCTATAAGATAAATAGCGTGTGCTCCAAGATACATACACTCAAGCGAAGGAGATAAACAAGAAGCAGCAAGCTATGCAGTATGTCAGATGCAGCTTCCTGTTGCCGAGGGACAACACAGGTGATGGATATATGGGAGCAGGCAGCAGTCTTATACTGTTGGCCAGGGAAGGTCTTTAAAAGAAGGGAATCTTTGGGGAAAGAGATAGGGAGGAAGAGGAGGAAGACAAATCCTCATCTTGGGAACGAACATTCTAAATGGTGGAAACAGCAAACCAAAGAGGCAGAAGCAGCCCAGAGGAGGATGAAAGAGGGGCAGGAAGATGAGTGGGTAGAACACAGGTACATAGAACACAGGTACATAGAACACAGGTACATAGAACACAGGTACATAGAACACAGGTACATAGAACACAGGTATATAGAACACAGGTACATAGAACACAGGTACATAGAACACAGGTACATAGAACACAGGTACATAGAACACAGGTACATAGAACACAGGTACATAGAACACAGGTACATAGAACACAGGTATATAGAACACAGGTACATAGAACACAGGTACATAGAACACAGGTACATAGAACACAGGTATATAGGACACAGGTACATAGAACACAGGTACATAGAACACAGGTACATAGAGCACAGGTATATAGGACACAAGTACATAGAACACAGGTATATAGAACACAGGTACATAGAACACAGGTACATAGAACACAGGTATATAGAACACAGGTACATAGAACACAGGTACATAGAACACAGGTACATAGAACACAGGTATATAGAACACAGGTACATAGAACACAGGTACATAGAACACAGATATATAGGCAGTCTCATTCCCTGCCTGTGTTACATGCCATAGGGATCTGCACATGGCAAGCCATAGAGAGCCAAGAGGAATGAGCCTAGCAATATGATATCCAGTGGTGTTTACTGTCCCTGTGGTTCCTATAGGGAGGCAAGAGCAAGGCAGAAAGATCATCAGAGGGCCAATGTGACTAATGCAGGCGACGGGAGACTGTAGGTGTCTGCTGGAGTCTTTGGTGATGTGTAACAAGGAGAGTAGAGCCTAGAGGTACACAACAGGGTAATACAGCTATCTGGAGACTGAGAGGAAGATCATGAGTTCAAGGCCAGCTTATGTTCTTATTTATACAGCAAATTTAATAGTAGCCTGTATAATTTATGGAGCACTTGCCTCAAACTTAAAACAGAGGCTGGAGCTGTTGGTCGATAGCAGAGCATGTGGAAGATCCTAACTTCAATCTCCTGCACCTCAGAAAAAGAGGAGGTGTGACTGATGGCCACACAGGTGGAAGACTGGAGTCTCAACTTGTCACAGAGGGCTAAAGTGGGAGGGGAGGATGCTATGCACTGAGTCGTGTCCCCTAAGACTAATGCATGCAGATGAACTAGAGAGATAGCTCGGTGGATGAAGTTGTCGCCACCCAAGCATGAGGACCTGAGTTTAAATCTCAGAGTTAAAACCCTGATGCAGTAACATACATACATCCATAATCCCAGGGAACCTACAGCGAGATGGAAGGCAAAGAGAGGAGAATCTCTGGTATCCTATGACTCAGCTAGCTGTGGGTGAGAGACCCCACCTCGCCAAAGGTACAAGGCAAAGACCAACACTCTAGGTGGTCCTCTGACCTCCACACACTAGGTGTGGCAATCACACAGCCCCACTATCATGCATGAACATGCTCACAAACACACACATACAAACACACAGAGACTTTTTAATGGGACAGTATTGGACAAGGTGATCTTATTTGGAAGAGGGACTTTGCCGATATGATATTAAAATGACGATATTCTGGTGGACCCTGATGGAGAATGAGTAGCATCTTGAGACAAAGATGGAGATACAGAGTCTGATGCAGACATGTGGGATTTTGAGGGTGAGGTAGAAACTTTGTGCAGTGGAAGCTCCTTAGAACCTATGGGGGCGTGGGTAGCAAGGACTTCTAGTAATAGGGGATATCATGCCTGAACCATCTTCTGTAACCAGGTTAGGCCTCAAGTGGAGGGACTGTGACACCAACCCAGCCACAAAACCTCTGACCTACAGTTGGTCCTGCCTGCAGGAAGTGCTGGGACTGGAGCCTAGCAGAGCCAGCACCAGAGAGACTCTGTTTAGCAACTAACGGAGCAGCTGCAGACATGCCTAGCCAAACATTAGGTGAATGGAGCTCAGGGAGTCCTTCGGAAGAGGGTGAGAGAGCTTTGGAGGAACCAGAGAGATCAGGGACAGGACAAAAGCACAACTGGCTAGGACTCCTGGGGGCTTACAAAGTTCAGCAAGCCAGTATGGGTCTGACCTCCATGCTCTGCATATATGCTATGACTGAACAGCTTGGTGTTCTTGTGGGAGTCCTAACAGAGGGAGCAGTGGCTGTCTCTGACTCTTTTGCCTGCTTATGGGACTCTCCTCCTGGGTTGCTTCATGCAGCCTTGTGGTGATGTGTGTGCTTGGTCTTATTTTGTTATGCTGAATTTGGTTGATGTCCCTGGGAGGCCTGCTCCTTTCTGAGGGGAGGTGAAGCAGGGGTGAGGATGGGGTAAGACTTGGGGGAGTGGTAAACTGGGGAGAGTGACTAAGGAGTAGAGGGAGGGAAACTGCAGTGGGGATATAACATATGAGAGAAGAATTAAAAAGAGAAAAGAAAAAGACCCTTATACAAATTCCTAGAATACTGTCCCACCAGCCACACCACAGCCCGGTCAGGCTGAGAGTTAATTAACCATCATAAGTTTCAGTGCCTCTGAAGCTCTGCCCAGGGTCCGAGGTCCACAGTAGACCCTGGTATGTGCATAATTTACACCAATTGTCTGAAAATGGGAGGACCCAGCAGTGTGTATCATGTTAATTCTCTGTGGAGAAAGTCAGCTGTGCACCTATCTGTGTTCACTGAGAGGAGACACTGTATTTGGTACCTAGGAGGTGGGGGATGGTGGGGGATTTAATCATTAAATCTTTTCTCAGAAAAAAAGACTTCTGACAACTAATTAAGTTAAGCATTCTTTACAAGGTTTGACAAGCCATTCATCATTAACAGAAGAGGGGGAGAAAGGCTGGGATGAGGCTGAACAGGAACAGCAGCCACCTGCCCCTCTTTGGAACACGCTAGTATTTCTTTTGGATTAGGCAATTAACCTCCTGCAAGGATTTATCAGATGCCTCAGGGAAGCTTTTCTGTGGAGAAAATAGCACACAAGTCAGATGGGCTTTGTGAAGTATTTTGTTGTCGTTTTGTTTGTTCGTTTGTTTTGTTGTTTTTCCCTTATTTTGGGGGAGCATTCATTTTCCATTATTGTTTTGTCCTTCTTGGTAATTATTCTGAGAAGAGGCAGAGGAAAGAGCTGGTTACACAATCCATGGCTCTCTGTCTCACCTGTTAAAACCTTATCAAAGGGTTGGGACAATGGCTTAGCAAGAAGCTTATCTTGTAAGCTTGGGGACCTGAGTTCAATTCCCAGAACCTACCTTAAGAATTCTAGGCACATCACTCGGGAGGTGTAATCAAGAGAAGTTTTACCTGCATGCCTGTGAACACACACACACACACACACACACACACACACACACACACACACACACACACCAATGACCATGCACCTACATGTATACACACAAACACACTTCTTATTGGTGTTTTCGAGATAGTGAGAACAGAGCAATTAATTGAACAAAGTCCTTTCTAAATGTGACTACATGAGCTACTCACTCTGAATCCCATTTCTACAACAGATGAAAAGATTCATGTATCAGACCCACCAAGTAATAAGGACAGGAGACTGCTGGCTTGATTGACAGCATGGCCTCCGGACAGTTATGAGACATAACTAGGCAAGGGTGGGCTGTGGAGTAGCACCATCTGGTACACAACGTAGTCCTCAGGGAAATGCCAGTCTATGGTACATGTCACCCATAAGAATAAGTCTTGGAAACAAGGGGCGGGGTTCCCGAGACTCACAAGAATTTATACATTCTGTCCACACAGACAGGCATCTTGAGGATTTAGTGGTCCTGACTCCCAAGAGGGAATATTCAGACTAGAGTAAAATCCATTAAAATGTTCTTGGGCACTGAGGTTTGTGCTGAAAGATGGTGACCAAGGACAGGGCCACTATTTGGACAGGTGCAGCCAGACTTAATCATTGGAAGGATGCTGGGCTTCTGTGTACAATAGAAATGCTAGAAAATGGACAGCAGCCACTTCTAAGAAGCACAGATAACCAAGTGCTTGGACCTCTTGGTGATGAGAATTTTCATTTTCTCAAGCAGATATCTGTGCTATCATGGTAAAGAATCAAGAATAGCTTCTGGAATAAGGGAAGGAAGGAAGGAAGGAAGGAAGGAAGGAAGGAAGGAAGGAAGGAAGGGAGAGAAGGAAGAGGGGAGGAAGTGAAGATGATAAGAAGGAAGTAACCTCTAATGAGGAATGGAGTCATAGTCATTGCATTAACTGCCCTCTTTCAAATTCATCCCAGAAAAGATGCCTGGAGGACTCCTGGGTAGCTATTTCCAGATTTTATTATTGTAAATACACAACTGCTCAGAAGTGGTAGACAACTGTGGGTACTGCACAGTACAGAGCAGATCGCTCCGCTCCAGCAGTGCAGACAATTCCTCAGCTGCTTGGGGTGTGGCAGCTGCAAGCTCTTAGCCAAACTCTTTTCAAAGATTGGTCTTCAGCTGAAAAGCTTCTTTGCTCATGGTTAGGGGTAGGTCATATATAATGTCTTGTTTATGCAAGGACTAAGCTGTGGTTTCATCCCAATTCAGGGTGACACAAGTTCCCCTCAAGTTCAGAGTCCCTCCTGGAGTCTTTGTGACTTGGGTCAGTTCAACTTCTCTACTGGGACAGCTCAGGTCCTCTGTTCTCTTGAGGGTGTTGAGAATTCCCTAATGAATTTCCTATATGCAAACGAGTTTCATGGAGTCATCTTTTGGGAGACCATGATGGTGGAAAGACACTTATCAATTATTAAACATTTTAACATTATTATGCACATCACACAGCGTAATAATCAGGAAATACAGACTAGTTAAGGGAAGAAATGAAGTCAGCCATAACCATTGTTTTGTGGGTAGCTTTTATTTTTATTTAAATGATACCATAAACATTGTATTACATTTTTGCCTAGTGACATTATTTGGGAATTAATTGAGACAGATGTTGAATGGCTAGCAACTGAAACAGATTCTGGCTTACTAAAAAGCCCAGGAGTTTGAGACCAGCTATTGTGTGATTCACACAATTTTCAAGGAGGTGAAGAACCAGGTTGCTTAAAAGGAACCGGGTTGGGCAGACAGCCTATTCAATTGCCATACAAGCTTGAGTATCTGAGCTTGATCCCAGAACCCATGCTAAAAAACTGGATGCAGTGCTGTGGACGTCTAACTGCAGAGCTGGGAAGGTGCAGATGAGAGTACTCCTGGGGTTCTTAACAGTCAGCCTAGTCTAGCCATTGAGAACCCTGTCTCAAAACATGAGGTATATCTGGATAGCTCCTGAGCAATGGCCCTGAAATGGTCATCACACATGTACACACACATGTACACGCATGTGTTGTTGTACAACAGGGGTTGGACAGGAGGGGGGAGGGAGGGTGTGTGTATGTGTGTGCGATAAATAGGGGAGGGAAAGGGAGGTTGTAGGGTGTACGTGTGTGTCACACACACACACACACACACACACACACACACACACACACATGCGCGCGCGCGTAGAAATCCAGGATGATAGAGATGAAGTAAGGGCTTGGCCCTGTAGATGCAGGATGCAGTTCTCTGCCTTTATAATCTCTTGGTGCAGATTCAAGAGTCTTTGTGGAAGTGCCTGTGAATAAACAAGCAGCTAGGGAATCTTAGGGTCTATAAATGGACTTTTCAGGGTCTGGAAAGAGAAGCGGCAGCCATTTTTTCTAGAAGCTTCTTTGGTTCCATCTTGCCTGTTGGAGGCGTCTAATGTGCCTGGAGACCTGTGACTCTCTGTTACAAGAGAAGGACAGGATAAAAGAACCTGATGGCTGGCTGCTGGTGCTGCGCATGCACGAAGCAGACCTCTGGGCCTCCCACCTCTAGCACTTTCCTCTTGACCAGGTTTGTTTCCGTGAAGATGAATCCACTAGCCTTCTACAAGCCTAACTCTCCGGCATCCAAAGTCTGAACCTCGGCCATTTTTCTGCAGATCCAAGTTTAATGACAGCCATGTTTTCCCTTTGCCTCCAGATCTGCCCACTTTGACATCTGTATGCTCCTGCTCTGTGATAGTGTCATATACCATACTTTCTCTTTGTAAGTTATGAATTGGAAATGGATATTGAACTGTATAAACTATCTCAAACACTTACTGCTGTGAACAATTGAATCTTCCCCTTGACCTGTCATAGAAGTGGGCTGGGTTTTTAGTGTCCTAAGATTCATCCACACTTGATTTTTACCTGCCTTTTAGCTGATTAGGTAATAGTACTTTTAGAAGCCTATAGACGTACATGTGAGATGTTGCCATAGTAACCAGAGATGGTACTCCATTCCAAGGAGGTTCAGCGTGTTCTGCTGGAGCCTGAGAGTATGTGGCCGGCCTTCCACTTTCAATGTGTACATGATATGTACACAGATTCCTTTAATGTAAAATGGGTATACCGAATTGGAGACCATCTTATGGGAACGTCTCAAGAGATCAGAGGCTGTTAGGAGAAAGAAATCTAGAAAGAATCTAGTTAAGTAGATCCTTGTAAGGTCAGAGTAATTTGTGACCGTAGGTTTATAAAAGACAGTACATATATAGTTTTGCCGGAGTTGCTGCTTTAAAAAACTACGTTGTGTATTATATATACACTTTGGGAAGGTACATTTTATTTATTTCTTATGCCAGCTCACAGTAAAATATGTTATTAAGGAGTTGGAGAGATGGTTCAGTGGGTAAGAACACTGGCTGCTTTTGCAGAGGACTGTGTTTATTCCTAGCGTCCACATGGTGGTTCCCCACAACCCTCTATAATTCCAAATTCCAGGAATCTGATGCCCTCTTCTGGACTCCAGATGGTATGCATACTGAAATACAGGCAAGTGAAAAAATAAAGAAACTCTTTTAAAAACTTAAATATGTTACTGAATAAAATAAGAATACATTCAAGTGAAACTTCCCTGTACTTTCAACAGAAAGGTAACAAACAAAGGACACTGGGAGGGAGAATGTTAAATGCACAAGGGACTTATTCTGAGTTGCCAGTAAATCAGAAGGAAGGAAACATAAACAGGGTGTCAATTTGCTTTAAATATAGATGCATCGTCAGTTCATACACATATGCACAGTATAATTTTGTGCTTTACCAATGAGCGGCACATGGAGGATGTGTGAATACAGCTATAAATCTCGACCTAGCTTCTTATGTGTATAATTGTTGTGCTTTGCTATTTTTGTCCTAATTGACTCTCAGCAATGCAGATTCTGACCTCGATGTGACCAGCAGTAAATCATAAAGACTATCTTATCTTTTTGTGTCTTGCTGCCAAACATGGAGCCCATATCTTGTGAGATAGGAGAAATTGCTTATGTGTTTTGATGAAGAAAATAAATTACTTTGCTATGATATTAGGGTGGTTCTTTAATCTTATTAGACAAAGAACTTTAAAGGCTCCAAAACTATTCAAACGAGTTAATAGCATCTTAATTATCTCACATCATTTTAGTGAAAGCAAGAGTGTCCCTCTGGGATATATTTTGTCTCCATAGAAATGATGACTGACAGGGTCTAGGGAGCAGGTGTTTTTTTCATGTATCAAACTCTTCAAGAAGAAACAAATGACTCAAGCTAGATTTCCTAGCTGAGCTCACCGGTGAGCAGAAACACTGTGAGTAGGAGGAAGGGCCAGATGTTAAGAACAGAGTGGAGAGGCAGTGGATCAACGCTTTGCAGTCCAACTAATTTACTGCATAGTTTGGTGCTAGTTTCTCCTGAAGGGAAGGAGTGAAGTTGCACTTAGCTGACAGACACCATTACCTCCAGATCGATGGCCTTGGCATTGCTACTTTTGTCAGAGCAAGTGCAGGAGAAAAGCCAACTGACCTGTGAGAGAACCCAGGTGCTGTGGATTGGGTATAAAATCTCCTCCAAGGCTCATTACTTGTTACAAGTGCTTCATTACTTGGCCTCCAGATGCTAGGGATGTGACAGGAAGTTGAAAAAAATTGGGGTGGGAGGAATGGTTGGTGGAGATGGGTCACCTCAACTTCTTGGTCGGTCATAGTATGAACAGGTTGCAGAATCTCACCAATATGACTAAGCCATGCTATAATGTTATCCCACCATGATGGTCTGTATCCCCTAACCTATGAGGCAGAGTAAGCTACTGCTACCCTCAGTTTTGTCTGTTGGAAATTTGGGCATGGCGATTAACGTATACAACCCACAATATGGAGAGCCTTGGATGAAAGTCAGCACTGAAAGTCAGTACCACCCTGAGAGCTAGAGCAGCTACAAGAATGGAGAGAACAACTTCACAGATATTGCTGAATCTCTCTTGACACTTTCAGGGACATTGCACCTATAAGCATTATATCTGTGGTGTTCATAGGGTGAAGGAGAAGACTGGGAAGGAATGTGTGGAGAGGAATTAGGTGACCACTAAAATCTGTCAGGGACTTGATTGTCAACTATTTACAGGCATGCACTGCAGACAACACAATCAGAGGTGGTGGGAAACAAGACACAACCTCTTCCCAAACTCAAGGGGGATATAGAGCCCACAGACACAAATGCTCACTTAAGGACAGAAAGGAACAAGGGCAGAGGGACGAGAGTGAGAATTTCAAAGAGTAGTTCAGAGGAATAACAGGTGATAAATACTTTTAAAGGAACAAGAGCTTAGTTGCGACATTTATACCAGTGTGGGTGAAAAGAAACTGACAACAAAAAAAATCGTATAACACACAGAGCACCGGGCTAGGAAGGGATTTGGGGTTCAGAAGTGTCAGCGGACAGGACAGTGATTACTTACTGTGTGGCATTCCACTGTACCACGCTGTTGCAGAATGAATAACGTTGAGGGGAAAATTTATCTTTGTGCTCATAGTTTTAGTCCATTGCCCATGAAAAAGCAGAGCAAAGCCATCAGCTCTGTCACCACTAGAAGATGAGAGAGAGAAGAAAGGGACCGAGTCCCACTATAAAGGGCCCGCTCAATTGTCTTAAGATTTCAAATTAGCCAGCCTTCCTAGGAGCTTCACAGTAGTAACCAAACCTTTGCCACACGTACTTTCTGGAGGCAGTTAAGATTCAAGCTAGAGCACTTTCCCCAGACAGACGGAAAACCTCTCCTAATCTATATAGGTCATACTGATTATTTTAAGTGTTAGCATTCTGCCTAAGCTGGTCTCCTGCTGCCAATGTGATGTCACCAAATGTGGAGTTGGGAAGAGCTGTGTACAGCTAGTTCTTGTGAACAGGTACAAGATGATTCCAGTATACTCTGTCCATTTCATGTATGTGCTAACCTCTCACATGCTTGGCCTTGTACCATAATATTTTTTTTCTTTTTTTCTTTTTTTCGGAGCTGGGGACCGAACCCAGGGCTTGTGCTTGCGTACCATAATATTTTTAAAATCAGCATATATTAATTGTATAAAATAGTGAGTTTCATGACTCTTCCCTAAATGTGTATAATGTAGCCATATTTTATCTTTTTTTGCCTATACTTACATTTATTTATTTATTTATTTATTTATTTATTTATTTATTTATCTATCTATTTATTTAGGGATTAGAGCATCTCTGTGTAATTCTAGTGACCTGGACCAGCAGGTCATTCTTCAGTGACAGGTGACTGGTCTCAGATAGATAGATAGATAGATAGATAGATAGATAGATAGATAGATAGATAGATAGATAGATAGATGACTAGGGAATAGGAAAGTTTGGGATTAGAAAGTCTTCCACAAGCTATGTTTTATGCCAAACAAACTCATTAAGAAGCACATCATTGTTCTTGCTCTCTCTTGCTCTTACCTTGCTCCTGCTCTCTCCCCATTCCCCTCCCCCTCTCTCCCCACAAGCTTATGACTGCCTCTACTTCTCTCCTCTCTCTCTCTCTCTCTCTCGCTCTCGGCCTTTCACTGCCTCTACTACCCCCTTGACTCCCCTCCCCATGCCCTGAATAAACTCTATTCTATATTAACCAAAAACAAGTACATCATCTTGTATACTATAATATATACTATATATTTATATATATATTTATATATATATTTTAATATATACTATATTATATAATAATATATAATTATATAATAATATATACTACATACTATATATTGATATTATCTATTATAATAAGATATATTCTCTGGGGATAATACTCAGGGGACGAATATATATATATATCAATCATTACATGTACTATTATGGTATATAGTACAGCAGTAGAAAAATGGGAAAGAGAAGGCAGAAACTATCATAAAATGGGATAAAATCAGCAGGAAGCTAACTAAGCAATGTTGCACAAAGGGAACATAGAGTGTCTCAAATGCATTGTAGGCTGAATACACAGCACCCTTGGGGTTGATAATTCCAGTCTTTTCAGGGGTAAAAGTCAGGTTCCCAGGAACTGAAACCTTAACTCCTATGAGTGCCTGGCCCCAGACTGAACCTTGCTAAGCCTGCCCCTGGTCAAGGGCACACAGCTAAGTTCCTTTTACATTTCGCCAGAGCCTCTGAGAAAGTCTTGGATGGGTCTGGCTCATACCATTGTTCAGGCTTTCCTGAATGTGTGGTGGTTTGAGTAGAACTGGCCCCCTTAGAGTCCTGTTTGAATGCTTGATCCCTAGGGAGTGGCAGTCTTTGGAGGTGTGGCCTTGTTGGAGTAGGTGTGGCTTTGTTGGAGGAAGTGTGTCACTGTGGGGGTGGGCTTTGAGATCTCTTAAAGTCAAGTTCCACCCAGTGTGGTGCAGTCTCTTTCTGCTACCTGTGGATCAAGATGCAGACTTCCTAGCGCCAGCACTGTGTCTGCCATGATGATGAGGGACTAAATCTCTGAAACAGCAAGCCAGCCCCGGTTAAATGTTTTTCTTTATAAGAGTTTCTACGGCCATGGTCTTTCTTCACAGCGTGGAAACCCTAAGACACCATGTGTCTCAGGATGTTCTGGAGTTCCTAACTCTCCCGAGTCAACCTCCAGAGTGCTAAGATTATAGATATGCTTGGTCTATTAGTTTATATATATATATATAAATATATATATTTACGTGGCATGAATGATTGGTTGTATTTTTTTTAATATTGTTTGAAATTCTTAACCATTTGAATGGGAAATTTAGCCTATTTGCATTTATTGTCACCATAAACATGTTGGTGTTATGTCTACTATCTTGTTTTATGATTAAACTGGCAAGAAAACGTACCTATTTATATTTATTTTGCAATAAACATGCTTGATTTTGCACAGTATTTTATGGTTATCATCTTTGTTCCTTTTCTTAAAGAAAATTGAGTTTGATTGCTTTGTCCTTTCTTGAAGATGACTCAAGTTTCTCTCCTATAGCACTTCTACAATGTTTCTATTTTTTCTTTTTGAAACTGCTGCCAGTATGGGTTTTAAATCTTACTAGAACTAGGTTTTTATTGACTTATTTTATCATGTAATCTGGCATTTACGTTTATCTCTTTTTTAAAAATTTTAATTAAAATATAATCCTACCCCCCTCATCCTACCTCTTTTACATGGCTCTGCTCCCTCTCAAATTTATGTTCTATACTTAAATACCACCAGCTGAGTCTGTTCATGCCCATCATGTCCTGCTGTTGCCTGTCTGTACGTGTTTCTAAGGTAACCACTCCGTACTGGATAACCACTCAGGGGCCCATTGCTGGAGAAGATTAAATCTCCTCCTCTCAGCAGCTCCTGATTGGTTTTAGCTCTGTATGTAGGGTTGGCCCTGTATGATTTCCTTCATCCAAGTTGGGATAGCAACTTTTGTTGGAATTGTTTGGTTTCAGTTAGGCAGCGCTGTTGTTAAAGCTTTCTGGGTGTATTTTTCCTGCCATAGCTAGATGGCCCAGTCTCGCAGAGGATTCCCTGGTTCTCACAATCTATCCACTCCTTTTTCAGGGGGTTCCCAGAGTTGTAGGTGCAGGAGTTGTGTTATAGATGCATAAATTAGGGCAGGGCGCCCCACAGTCACTTGTCTGCTGCATTTTGAACAGCTCTAGACTCTCTATATGCTGCAGAAAGAAACGTCTGTGATGAAGACGAAGGCTACACTTACCTAAGGGTGCGTGGCTAGATATTTAGACTGCAGCTAGCAATTACACTAGCTTAGGGAAGTGGCGGCAGGAGGCTTCTAAGCTTCATGACGTCATTAGCCATGTGTAGTTGGCTAGGTTCCTGGTACTATGCACAAAATTCTTGTCCAACTGGCTTTGAGTCTGTATAGCTATTAGTTACTGCCAAGACACAAGCACCACTACTTTTCATTTGGCTATGCCTTGCCATGCTGGGCATTGTTGTGGCTCTTAGGCAAGCGGTGAAACTGTTCACTGCTTTCTTCCATAGCAGCTTTTGTAGTACTTTCTATGATGAAACCGAATTCTCAGGGAAGAGGCTTTGGAGCCAATCCCAGTTCACATCCTTTGTGTCCATGTCCAAGGTATGTGGCATCTTCAACAGCAGGAAGGCAACAAAGAGCCAATAGCTTGTGTATATTACTTTAGGAATCTAAACTGGAATGGAGGTTTCCCATGCACAGTACTGGCCCTTTTGCTAGGCAATGGCTCTTGAAGGGGGAGAGTATTGTTATCCCAAGTGGTGTACCTTAATTTAAATTGTGTGTGTATATGTGTGTGTATGTGCATGTGCATGTGCATATGTATGTATGCACACACTAATATGTAGTTTTAGGTAAATATAAAATAATCATTCACTGTGTCCTTTTCAAAAGTTCTTAGTGTCCTCTTGTGTGGCCCTCCCTCTCCCCCTGCAGCTAAGGTGCTCTTGACTTTTCCCATTCCCCATTTTCATCACCTGTGTCCTTCTCTTCCCTTTCCTATGGGCCCTCTTGCTACTCCAGGTCCCTTTTAACTCTCTTGGTTTCTGCAGGGATTCCAGATCATGTACTCATGTCTGAGGGTTTGGAACTAGGAACCATACATGAGAGAGAACATGTAGTGTTTGTCTCTCTGGGTCTGGGTCACCCTTTTTTCTAGTCCCATTCATTTACTTGCTTATTTTATGACTTCGGTTTTCTCTATGGTTGAAGGGTATTCTGTCATGCACATGTGCCATGTTTTTGTTATCAGTTCATCATTTGAAGGACATTTCCACTGCTCCCATCTCTATACCACTGTGCACGGAGGGGCAGCGCATGCTTCTGAGCAAGCACCTGGGGCAGGATGTCGAGCTCTTTGAGGGAGTGGCAAGGAGTGGTAGAGCCAGGGTATAGGGTGGACTTACCTCTAGCTCACTGGGATTGCTTGCACTGGTTTTCCGGGTGGCTGGACCAGTTTGCAGTCCCACCAGGAGCGCGTTTGAGTGTCTTTGGTCTCTATATTCTCTGCAGCATTTCCTCTCAGTTGCTTTCTTCATCTTTGCCATTTTGATTAGGGTAAAATGAAATCACAAAGTTGTTTTAATTTGTGTTCCCTGACTTGCTACAGATCCTGAACACTTTTTGAGTTATTTCTTAACAGTCTGTTCAGAACCATAGTTCGTTTAAAAATTATGTTGTTTGTTGTCTTGATCCTTTTGTTTTGCGTTCTTTATATAATTTGTATATTAATCCACTGTTAAATATGTGGCTGGCAAAAATTCTCTCCCACTGTATGGGCTTCTTCTTTACTCAATGTATTGTTTCTTTAGATGTGCATGAGGTTTTTAGTTTTATGAGGTCCTGTCTGTTATTGTTGGCCTTAATTCCTGGGCAAATGGGGTCCTATTCAGAAAAGAGTCCTGTCATACACCTATCATCTTGTAGGGACTACTTATGTTTCGTTCTATCCATTTTAGTGTTTCAGATTTCAAATCGAGGTCTTTGATACACTCAGAGTCCCTTCTTGTGCAGGGCAATGTGGAGGCAGGTTCATTCTTCTACACGTAGACACACACTTTCCCCAGCACCGCTCGTCGAAGTTGCTCTTTTGTACGTTAGGGCACTTTGTCAAATATCAGATAGCTGTCATTAACACGTGATCACATCAGGTGGCTGTCATTACAAGGTGAGGTTTATGCCATTGGTCTCCATGTCTCTTTTGTTGACAGTACCATACTATTTTATTATTATAACTCTGTAATATATCTTTAAATCTGAAATGGTAGTTAATTCCTCCCCAATTCTTCTTTTCTTTAGGGTTGCATGGGATAACTAGGGTCTTTTCTGGTTCCATAAGAGTTTTAGGAGATTTTTTTTCTATTTCTGTAAAAAAAAGTTGAGATTTTGAATGGGAAAGTGTTGAATCTCGAAACTGCTTTTGGTAATATGCTCATTTTTACAGTATTAATTCAACCAATCTATCACATGGGAAATCTTCCTGGTTTCTAGTATCTTTTTCAGTCTCCTTCTTCAGATATTCAAGGTTTTCACTGTACAGATCTTCTGCTTTGTTGATTAGGTTCCAAGATATTTTCTGTGTGGCTGTTGTCAAGCTGAGTCTGCCCATGATTTCTTCTCAGTGTTTGTTGTTGAGGAGAACTGTACTAAACCTTCTAAGTTGTTCTGGTATTTTGCTTGTATCAAGTGGAATATGTAGGGTATAATCTCATATATCTGCAAGTAGGGATGATTTGACTTCTTCCTTTCCTATTTATATCCCTTTGGTGCCCTTTTTTGGCCTTATTTCCCCAGCTAGTACTTTGACCACTATATTGAAAAGCAGAGGGGGTAGAGGACAGGCCTGTCTCGGTTCTTATTTTAGTGGGGATGCTTTCAAGAGTTCTTCACTTAAAATAACGCTGGTGTTGTGCCCATTTCGTGAACCCCCAAAAGTGACCAAGGAGCCAATTCTAATGCAACCACACTAGGGTCTCTCTATTTCAAGCTCCAGCTTGGGCTACACTGCCATCTCTGACACAGAGGACAGGAAGTGGAGCTCTCAGCAGGACAAGGTTTTACAGGGAAGGGCAAGCAAACCAGGGGTTCTAACCTGGCACACATCTGGTTGGGGGGCTTTTATGGAATTTTGTTGCTCCTAGACATAATTGGCTGGTGCTGGGAGCAAAACCATAAACTTAACTGTTGTTTTCCTTCTGACTGTGGTTATTTGGAAGTGGAGTACCGGGGGCAGGCTTGTAACCTGGAAGCTGGTGCTAGGTGCCAGCTTGCTACTTAACTTGAGTTCAACCTTAGGTCAGTCTGGTTCTCTAAGATGGAGGCCGAACCCAAGACCTGGCCTCCCATTGTCTGTGGGTTTGTCATGTACAGCCTTTACTATGGTGAACTGTGCCCTCTTTGGTTTCTCTCTCTCTGGGACTTCTATCACGAAGTCATGCTGGATTTTGTTAAAGGCTTTCTGCATCTATTGAAGTGAATCATGTGATTTTTGTGTTATTATATCTAGCGAGTTAATACATGTTTAATTGTTGCTGCATTTCTGGGATAAAGTAGACTTGATCATGGCGGATGACATTTTTGATATGTGCTTATTGATTATGATCTTATTGAGAATTTTTACATCTATGCTCATGAGAGACATTGGTCTGTCACTTTTGTTGTGTTTTTACTTGGCTTTGGTATTAAATTATACTGGCTTAACAGAAAGGGCTTGGAAGCACTCCTTTTGTTCCAATTAAAAATAATTTAAAAAGTATTGGTTGTAGAGATCTGCTTTGAAAATCTGGCAGTTCTGTGGTGAATTCATCTAGGTCTAGGCATTTTTAAAAATTAATTTTTTAAAATGCTTTAGTTTCTCCAGTTTCAGTCTCCTTATTGACTATGAGTCTGTTTAACTCGTTGATCCTCTTGGATCAACTGTGGTGGTTTGAATATGGTTGGCCCAGGGAGTGGCACTATTAGGAGGTGTGGCCTTGTTGGAGGCGGTGAGGGCTTGGAGGAAGTGTGTCACTGTGGCGGTGGACTTTGAGACCCTCCTCCTGGTTATCTAGGAGTTAGTCTTCTCCTGTTTGCCTTCAGAATGAGATATAGAGCTCTCAGTTCTTCCAGCACCACACCTCCTGCCTTGATGATAATGGACCGAACCTTAGAACTTGGAAGTCAGCCCCAATTAAATGCTGTCCCTTATAAGGGTAGCCTTGATGTCTCTTCCCAGCAGTGGAAACCCTAACTAAGACACCAACTTAATAGAGTGCACATTTTTTCTTTTAAGATTTATTTATTTTTAATCTCATATATGTGAGTGCTCTATCTGCATGTACACCTGCATGCTAGAAGAGGGCATCAGGTCATACTATAGATGGCTGTGAGCTACCATGTGGTTGCTGGGAATTGAACTGGGGACCTCTGGAAGAGTAGCTGGTGCCCTTAACTGCTGAGCCATCTCTCCAGCCCCGAGTGTGGGCTTTAAGATACTCTGAAGTTTTGGTGTCTGTCATGCTCTCCTTGTTCATTCCAGACTCTGTTACTTTATCTTTCTCTTTTTCCTTTGGTCAGTTGAATCAGCTTCTTTATTCTCTTGAAAGCCAGCTTTGAGGTTCATTGATTGTCTTTCTCTGTTTGTTCATTTCTGCTCTGGTGTTTGTTACTTCTTGCCATCCACGTGACTTGTTCACGTTTTTCTAAGTTCTTGGGTTGCACAGTTCAGTTGTTTATCTGTGCCCTTTTGTCGGTGTAGAAGCTGCCAGCTTTACCTCTCTGCTGGAGTACTGCTCTTGCGGTGCCCCAGTAATGCTTTCTAGCTGGCCAAAGCCAGACTTCCAGGAACTCTTTGGTATCTTTCTCGTTTCTTCTTTAACCCATCATTATTCAGTAACAAGCTGTCTAACACCACAAGTTTTGTGCGAATTGATTTGATTTTTGTTGAATTTGTTTTATAGCACTATGTTTAGAGAGAACACATGCATTTTACTCACCCCTCAAGTTTGTTTATTTTGTGGGGGCATACTACTTTTACCTTTCATATTGTTTATGCTTTGGGGATGAGCCCTGGGCGTGAAGACTTCTTTTGTTGGTTGTGTATCTGATGTGAATAGAGCAGGCTTGGCTGGCATATAGAAAGTGTACCGTGGGCTAGCTAAGCTTGGAGGTTGAGGAAGGTGCAGGTAGGGCAGTGCATGTGTGATTCAGAACATCTGAGGTGCGGGGTGCATACAGATGGGGTGGAGATAAGAAGATATACTCACTAGGCTGAGCTGGATCACAGGATGTGCAGCTGTGATGGGCCTGGAGAGTGGACAGGACTTTTGATGTACTGCATTGAGACTGTGGAAGAGAGGCTGGCTTCAGCTCCCGCAGTCTTATACTTGTATTTCATGGTGGACTCTTGGTTTTATCAACTTCTGTGACAACTGTCTCTACATCTAGTATACATCTATAACTGTATCTAGTATGAAGAGATGCAGATATCAGACAAACAATTATTTGCCATTTACCAAATAGCTATGTGTGCATTTATAATTGGAGCAGATATAGGTATGAATATAAATATAAACACCTACTTGGTATTTGCCAACATTCTTTTGTGAAATCTGTTCACTTCTTTAGAAACTCACTTCTAACTGAAGCTTTTCTCTGAGTCTGGAGGGTAATGTTCTCTTTCCTTATGTTTTAGTACCTTTTTATAAGCCTCAGATGTGAATCATAATTTCATGGAAGAAAAGTGTTTGCATCATTTAATTAATGACTCCATCGAAATATTCTTTATGAATAATAAGATCTGTGGCTTTTATCACAGTGGGTTATTGACCTCAAGCTATAGAGCGCTAGAAAAGTACATACTGTCTGCTTTGAAGTCCCAGAATAAAAATGGTTTTAAAATAACTCATTATATATACGATTTATTTTCTTCTCCTGGGAACAAAGTCTAGTTGTAAGAGGAGTTATTAGAAATTTAGGTAGATAGAAAATATTTGGTATAAGAATTGTCTTATTGGGATAGTAATTATTTATTAAATTAGGAGATTAAATTTATCTGAGGGTTTCCCCAGTATTCTACTTAGAATTTGATGTTTTTAATTGTAATCCATACTTCCTAGATTTTAGCAACATGAAACAACTTGGAATTGTACAAATTTGTTTGGTGCACAACTCTTCAAATAAAAGGCTTCTTCACAGTTGACCTGTTCCCTTCCTTCCCTCAGTCTGAAGTACACCAGCACCAGAGATTTATGGATTTACACATATCTAGCACCACGTTTATAAAAGATGTATGCAGCTTTCCAAATGCTTTGTTTCTAACTGTTCCTATAGAGAAACGCCAGCGACGCCTACTTTATAGTCTTAGAAGACACATTGCAGGACCTGCTGGTGTAAGAAGAACCCAAGAGACTCTATTTTGACTTCAGACCAAGTATCAATACCCAGAAAGAACACCTGGCTGAGAATTAGTCAGTTTCTGCTCTCAGCCTGTCTCTGTGTGGATTCCCTTGTGAATTCTGCCATTTCCCTCCTACAGGGGCTGTGTGCTCTGGAAGATGGAGTACAACTTCCAGTCTTCTGTGCCTGGGTTGAGAGCCATCTGCTGCGTTAGCAGCTCTGTCGGTTACTTTGTTGCTGCTGCTGTTGCAGTAAACTCCCTGAGAAAAGCACTGAAGCAGGGAAGAGTTCATTGGGACTCACAGTTCCGGGATAGGGTGCATCATGACAGGGAAGTTGTGGTGGCACGGGGCAGCTGATCACGTGGCAACCACAGTCAGGAAGCAGGGGGCAGACCGCTGTGACTAGCAATGCTCAGGTCATTCTCCTCTTTCTCTTTCCTTGCAGCCTGAGTCCCTGGCCCAGGGGATGGTGATGCTCCCAGTTAGCCTGTTTCTTCTGATTACAATGAACACACTCTAGATAATTCCTGATTGACAGGCCCAAGTCTGGTCGCTTTGATGAGTCCAAATCTTGGTCAAGGTGACAATCAGGGTTAACCACCATTACATATCACAAAACATCTATTCAGTAACTTGCCTTTGATGGATTCTCCAGAAACAGATCTGAGGTGTGGGTTCCACTGGAGAAGCACATGTGCCAGACATCATATGAAGCAAGGATTTGGTTGTGGGTCGTCACCCAGAGCTGGCGGCCGGCTTCCAGCTGTTGATTCAGTGTCTGGCACTGGGTTTAAAGTCATCGGGGCAGGTTGACAGGGAATGGAAGATGGCTGTAAGGTAAAACGTCTTTTTTCCCTAGGATGCGTGAGGATGAGCTGGAATCTATTGTTTCTTCCTGGTTTCGTATATGTGCTGTGATAAAATACCAGAGAGAAAGCGCAGGGAAGAAAGTGGCTTATTAAGTTTACAATTCCAGGTTACAGTCCATCACCATAGGAGAGACTCTAGTCCCACCCACAGCCAAGAGCAGAGAAGAATGAATCCATGCATGCTCACCTGCCTGTGCTCAGCTTCATTTACCCACTTGTATACAGTTTAGGAGCCTCTCTGCCGAGGGGATGGTGTCAGGCATAGTGGGCTGGGTCTTCCAACATCAGCCAATATGGTGAAGACTATCCTCCAAAGACATGCCCAATGGCCAACAGTCCTGTAGCTGGTCTTTTCTATTTTGTGGGTCCTTTTTTCCCCACCCTTTATTCTTTTGGTTTCATCCCCTATGACTAGATAGGAGAGAAAGGATAAAGGGGAGGGAGGGAGGGAGAAAGAGAGAGAGAGAGAGAGAGAGAGAGAGAGACAGACAGACAGACAGACAGACAGACAGACAGACATAGATTCCCAAATCTATTTTCTTTCTTCTTCTTTCTTCTTTAAGCACAACCACTGACAACATAGTAGTTGTTGAATAACCAACAACTACCTTTGGGCCCTTAGCATTTATATACCCTCTGATATGCCCCCAGAATTCCAAATGTCATACAATTGCAGAAACTCTCTGCAACTGGCAAAATCATGCCTCCTGTAGAGCATGAGACAAATCATAGCCAGCTGCCGTGGACAATCTGAAGTAACCCCATATCCCACACCTGGGATTAAAAGACATATAATTATTTTTTTTTTTAAGGAAACCAAAATTTCAGACTTGTTAGTACGATTCCTGATTGAGAGGCTTTTTTCAGGGGGCTCTAGGTTGGGTCAGCTCTGATGGAGTTGAGCAGCAGCAGGGGAACTCAGTCGTGTATTAAGTACTGCTGAATGTGGGAAGAAGAAAGTAAGCTGGTCTGGGCAGCAGGCTCTGTAAGGGAGCAGTTATCTTGGACCAGTCAGGTCTTGTCATTCTCGTGGGTCTGAAGCACTATGTTCCTTTACATTGTCATTTACAAGTCCCATATAGGGAAAGGGGTGTTCAGGAGCACAGCTCTAGAAGTGGATGTAGTATACTTCATAATACTGTGTGTGTTAGTTACTCTTTGTCAGTATACTGAAAATACCCAATGCCTTAGTTCTGCGTCTTTTTGCTGTAATAGAATACACTGACGAATACAACTTAAGGGAGGAAGGGGTACCCTTGGCTCACTCTTTGAGTGTGTCATGGTGGGGAAGTCATAGCAGGATGGGGATGAGACAGCTGGTCACGTTGCATCACCAATCAAAAAGTGGAGAGTGCTGCTTTTTCATATTTACAGTCTACTTACTCCCTTTCCTACAGTCCAGAATCCCAGCCCAGGGAATGGTGCTGCCCACAGTGGTTGTAAATGGGCCACATTTTCTTTATTCTTTTGTTGAGGGACATCTAGGTTGTTTCCAGTTTCTGGCTATTACGAATAAAGCTGCTGTGAACACAGTCGAGCAAGTGTCCTTGTGGTAGGGTGGAGCGTTCTTTGGGTATATGCCCAGAAGAGGTATAGCTGAGTCTTGAGGTAGATCTATTCCCAGTCTTCTCAAAAACTATTGATTTCCAAAGTGGCTTTACAAGTTTGCACTCCCACCAGCAAGGGAGGAGTGTTCTCCTTGCTCCTCATCCTGACTAGCATGAGCTGTCACTTGTGTTTTTGATCTTAGCCATTCTGACAGGTGCAAGATGGGATTTCAAAGCTGTTTTGATTTGCATTTCCCCCGATGGCTAAGAGTGCGAATATTTCTTTTAAGTGTTTCTCAGCTATTTGAGTTTCCTCTATTGAGGATTCTGTTTACATCTGTACCCTATTTTTTTTAACAGATTATTTGTCTTTTTAAGTATCTAGTTTCTTGGGTTCCTTATATTTTTTGATACTAATCCTCTGTCAGAAGTAGAGTTGGAAAATCTTTTCTCATTCTGTGGGCTGCTTTGTCTATTGACAGTGTCCTTTGCTTTACAGAAGGTTTTCAGTTTCATGAGGTCCCATTTATCAATTGTTGATCTTCGTGCCTGTGACATTGGTGTTCTGTTCAGGGGAGCTGTCTCCTGTACCAGGGCATTCAAAGGTGTCCTCCATTTTCTTCTCTATTGAGCTCAGTGTATATGGTTCGATGTAGAGGTCCTTGATGCACTTGGACTAGGGTTTCCTGCAGGGCGATAGATATTTGCACTCTTCTACCCACAGACACGAGTTAGACCAGCCCCATTTGTTAAAGATGCTTTCTTATCTCCATTAGGTATGTCTGACTTCTTTATAAAACTGTCAGGTGTCTACAGGTCTGTGGTCTTGAGGTTGATTCCACTGATGAACATGTCCATTTTTATGCCAGTAGTGTGGGCTTTATTACTATAGCTCTGTAGAAATTCTTTTATTGTACAGGGTTGTTTTGGCTATCCTGGGTGATTTGTTTTTCCATATGAAGGTGCAAATTCCTCTTTCAAGGTATGTAAATAGTTGCGTTGGAATTGTCATGGGTATTGCATTCCATTGAAGGTGTTTATCAGCTGTAGGAATTCTCTGGTAGAATTTTGGGGGTCACTTATGTACACTATGAGTTGAATTGTGATATCTTGACTTCTTCCTTTCCAATTTGAATCCCCTTGTTCTTTTGTTGTCTTACTGCTCTAGTTAGAACTTCATTGAATAGATATGGTGAGAGTGGGCAGCCTTGTCTTGTTCCTGATTTTAGTGGAACTGCTTTGAGTTTCTCTTCATTTAATTTGATGTTAGTTATTGGCTTGATGTGTATTGTTTTATTATGTTTAGGTGTGTGCTTTGTATCCCTGATCTGTCTAATACTTTTAACATAAAGGGGAGTTGGATTTTGTCAAAGGCTTTTTCAGTATCTGATGAGATGATCATGTGATTTTTTTCTTTCCATTTGTTTATATGGTGAATTACACTGACAGATTTTTGCATGTTGAACCATCCATGGATCTCTGGGATGAAGCCTACTTGATCATGATATATCATCGTTTTTTATATGTTCTTAGATTCGGATTGTAAGCATTTTATTGATTTTTTTTTGCATCAATGTTCATAAGGGAAATTGGTCTGAAATTTCTGTCTCTGTCTCTTTGTGTCTCTCTCTCTGTCTCTCTTTGTGTCTCTCTCTCTGTCTCTCTCTGTCTCTCTGTCTCTGTCTCTGTCTCTCTCTCTCTCGGTTGAGTCTGTGGTTTAGGTATCAGGGTGACTGTGATCTCATAAAATGAATTTTGAAATGCACCTTATGTTTCTATTTTGTGGGACGATTTGAGGAGTATTGGTATTAGCTCTTCTTTGAAAGCCTGGTAGAAATCCAAAGCTATCTGGTTCTGGGCTGTTTTTGTTTGCAAGACTTTGAATGACTGTTTCTCTTTCCTTGGGGTTTGTAGGTCTATTTCGATCGTTTATCTGATATTGATTTTACTTTGGTAAGTGGCATCTATGTAGACAATTGTCCATTTCTTTTAAATATTCCAATTTGTGGTGTACAGATTATTAAAATACAACCTAATAATTCTTTGGATGTCCTTGGGGATGAATATAGGTCTAGGGGATGATATCTGAGCTCGATTTTGTTAGATAGGTATTTTGTTCCTTGGTCCAGCCCTTGTATGTTCTTTGGTTGGTGGGTCAATCTCTGAGAGCTCAAAGGGTCCAGGTTAGCTGACTGTTGTTGGTCTTCCTGTGGCGTTCCTGTCCCCTTCAATCATTCTCTCAACTCTTCTATACGACTCTCAGAGCTCCATCCAATGTTAGGCTGTGGGTCTTTGCATCTGTTTCAGTCAGCTGCTAGGTGGAGCCTCTCAGAAGACAGTTATGCTAGGCTCCTGTCTGCAGGCATAGCAGAGTATCATTAATACTGTCAGGGATTGGTGCTTGCCCATGGTATGAGTCTCAGGTTGAGCAGGTTAATGTTTGGTCCTTCCCCCCAGTCTCTGCTCAATTTCTGTCCCTGCATTTCTTGTCAGGACAAATTTTAGATCGAAAGTTTTGTGGGTTTGTTGATATCCCTATTCCTCCACTGGGGATCCTGCCTGGCTATACTTCCTGATTCTTAAGAAGCCTTCCTTAGAACTTCCTCTTGATGAACTTCCCTCTAGGAAGGAGTGTCTTACTTCAGAGGAAATGTTGACACTCAAACAATACCCCACTTTGAATTTATTCTAGTGTTTGATAATACCACAAGAAAAAATGTGCAACTAGCGGCTGAGGAGAGAAAGGTACTTTTTAAAGTCAGATCTGGGGTATTTCACTGTAGTTGCTGGATAGGAGAAAGGATGCTGATGTAAGAGCAGCTGCTGTCCAGTGACATTAGATTGCTCAGAAGAGGAAAATATGTGGTCTGATTGGAATTGATGGAAAACCTTGATGTTTGGCTGTCGTGTGAACTGATCTGTAGAGACAATGAATCAAGTAATACAATGCAGGGAAGAAGCTTTGTGCACCCTTCAAATGCAGAATGCAGAAAAACCAAAGTCAGTAGCCTCCACTCACACCCCCAAAACCTGCGCAGGGTAACTCACCTATTGTTCGAGGAAATTCTGGCAATGACGACCATGGGGAAACATGGGAAAGGTGAAAGGCCTTTCATGCCAGGTTTGTGTGCGTTGTGTGGTTCACTGCCAGGGTGGAAGTCTACATCAGCAACTTAACAAAGGCTCTTATAGTGGCAGATGTGGAAGGGCACACTGCCAAAAAATTATAAAAATCAGGCAAAAGGCACATTTAGAGGTGTTTGGGAGTATAACTTTCAGCTTCGTGAAAACAGAGAATGACCCAGTTCTTGGTGGCTCCTTTGCTTCAGGCCTGAGGAAGAAAATTATGCAGAGGATTCCCAAGGAGGCTCCCAGGAGCATAGGGAATGTCAGGATCTCTGCAGATGGACTGCAAAGATCTACACAGTGAAGAGCTTACCAGGTGAGGCTTACATGCCTTGGGCTGAGAACCACCAAGTCAGTGTGTCAACACATCTGCAAAACGGAATCCCTAAGCTAAGGGTTATTCTGATGGCTACAATAAGGTTCTGTAGTATATAAAAGAAAACTAAGATAATAATGGTTTTAATTTTTTTAACCTAGTAGAAGTCCAAGATAGGACTCTCCCATGCATAGTTAAAACTCCTTTAGTTGAGAATAGAGGACACAAAGATTAGTAGGTGCCTGACTGTCTGTTTTGGTATTGCAGAGTGACTCACCTTAGGGCTTTGCAGTTTGTGGAGGATAAGGTGCATTCAGGGAATGGCCACTATTCCTTTGAAGGAGGGATGCCTTTCCCCTCTGAGACAGTGAGACTGTTGACAGAGATTTGGGGCAGGAACTGAGCAGGTCCAAGTGTCTTCATAAAAGTCCCTGTTGCTGTGATAAATATCATGACTGAAAGGAAGTTGAGGAGGAAAGGGTTAATTTCAGTTTACAACCCCCACGTCAAACTCCCCCGCCTGAGGAAAGTCTGGGTGGACTCTCACAGAGCCTGGGGAAGTGCTTACTGGCTTGCTCAGCCTGCTTTCCTACCCTCCTGGCCACCTGCCCAGCATCACAGTGGGCTGAACCACCCCTGTCAATCATGTATACAATTTGCTTACAGGCAATCTGATGGAGGCATTATTTTTATTTCATCCCAGGTGATTCTAGTTTATTTCAAGTGGACAAAGATCAACTGGGACATTGCTGAAGACATGCAAGGTGGCCATGAAAGATTCTGCTACGTCGGGGTAGGCAGTTGGTGTCTCTAATGACTTCCTGTCATGGCGGGAAGGAAATCCCTTCCAATAGGACTTAGAGACTCTTCTCTCTCATAACAAGTGTTTGTTCTGCAGCTGATGCAGCCCTTTAGTGACCACCGTGACATGTGGTACAGCAGCTGCCTGCTGTGTGGTGGGGCATTGGGATGAAGAGCAGAGAGTGTGTCAGTGTGGACAGACACATGGACTGCATATGTATGTGTTGACTAATGAGACAGTGAGACACAGACACTAACAACACACGAGACAGCTTTATCTGCCGTGCCAGAATAACAGCAACTGTGTCAGCATAACACCCACCATGACACTACGGCAACGTGAGTTCTGTTTGTGAAAGGACTGAACTGAATCACTTGAGAAGTACATCTGATTGTCCTTCCTCGACACGGATGGACCTGGTTCCTATTAGCCATTCGTCATCAGAAGGCAGTCCTATGGATTGAAGCCTTATACTAAGAAAGTACTAGAATGGTAGGACTCACCTGCTTCTAGCCTTGGCTTATTTTGCTGGCTGGAAACACCATCAGTTCACTTAATCCTGTGCAATCTTTTTAGGGATTTGCGATCAAGGCAGAAACTTGGTGGGTTTTTGTCGTTTGTTTTTCCATTTCAACCATGATGAGCTGGTAGGCCAATAGTTGTTAATTACTATTGTAATTAATGTGCAAAGCCAGAGTTTTTATTAAGGATGAATTAAACAGCAGCATTAAGATAATGATATCAATGCCAGGCATTTGTTGGATGTAGTAGAGAGCTGCAAATGGTCACTGCCCTAGTAGGATGTAGCACGTGTGGCTGCCCAAGATTTTGGTGGCAGCTGCTGCTGTCCCACTGCCTAATTGGGATACCATAAAATTTTATTCTGAGACAGGGTGATCTTTGTGTGTGTGTGTGTGTGTGTGTGTGTGTGTGTGTGTGTGTGTGTATGTGTGTGTGTGTGTGTTTTGTGGGGAGCTGTGCATGCATATTTGCATGTGTATGTGTGTACAGGAGTCTTTGCATTTGGCTCCATATAGGTATGGAGGCCCTGGGTGGTTAAACATTGAGGCACCAATCCTTGCTCAACCCTCAGCTCATCATTTGGGCTAGTCTGGCTCTGCAGCTTGATCTGGGGATTCACTGTCTCTGCTTCTTTCAAAGCTGAGATTACAGCCAGATTTTAACATTGAGCTGGGAATCTGAACTCTGGTTCTCATGTTTGCACAGCAAGGTTGTTACTGGTCCAGCCATCTCCCCAGACCCAAGACAACCCTCTATTTAGTTTCTATTGGAGACAGAGTCTCATCAAGTTGCCCAGGCTGGCCCTTAACTTGAGATCCTCCTGTCTCAGCCTCCTGGAGGTTGCACACATGTACTTCCAGGCCTGATTTAGTTTCTTTCTTTTTCTTACTGTGGACAGAATTTCACTCACTCACCAGAACTCTTAGCGTGTATTCAAATGTATGCAGCGGTCCGGAGACAGGCTCAGTGTAGACGCATGTCTTGCTTTCAGCTGTGAAACTACACCCTTCATGGCTCCAGTTGGTTTCTAGCAGTTCCTGCAGGAGCAGTCCGCTGCAATGGCTCACTGCAGGAGCTACTATTTGTCACAACACTTTAAGGCCTTAAAATGTTTGCATGCCAAAGGGAAACTATCATTAAGACATGTTATTGAAAACGCAATCAGTGTGGAGCCACATACGTACATTTATTTCAGCCCTAGCCAATAAAATATAAGAATGTGATATATTGATTTTGAATTCCCTTCTAAAGTCAATTATAACATGAGAAGAGAGTCTAAGTTAAATTTATAATCACAGTAACTGCAACTCAGAACAGGCTGGATTCTGGTAAGAGCAGTGTGGAGTCTCAGAAGCACGGGTGGCATGAAGACCCACAGAGACTGGGACAGACAGACCCAGGGAAACTGAAGCTTCACTTCTATGGCCTCTCATACCAAGAAGCCAATTCCCCCTCATTTCTTGAATGCTTCTCTTCAATCAAGGTAGCAGAGATCTTTAATTTTGAAGACATCAAACTGGAGCTTTTACCCAGCATTCCAGTATCCTTAATTTGTCAGCTTCAAGTTCGAGCCCTGAGAACCCAAGAACCTACAGAATTAGCCCCTCATAAAACAAACCTAGCACACACAAGCCAGCAGGACAGAAAGCCTCTCTTAAACATTATGTGCAATCTATATCTATACCATCTATATCCATTCTATATCTATATCGATATCTAATCTATACCATCTATATATCCATATCTATATATGACAATATATAGTCTATAAAATATGTATGTTTGTGTAAATGTGTGTATATATATTTGAGACAAGTTCGTGCTGTGTATCTCAAGCTGGAACTGAACAAGCCAGTTTCCTGTCTTGTCCACCCCTGTGCTAGGATTTCAGCTTATGCCTCCTTGTGCAAAGTTTTTGTTCTGAGACAGGATCCTACCAGGCTGCCTAGTGTTCCTTAGTAGTAGAGAATGACCTTGAATTTCTGGTTGTCCTTCCCACCTCCTGTGTGAGCTTGTGTGAGCTTACAGGTAAGCATCACCATGCCTAGTTTTATGTGTGCCAGGGATCAAACCCAGGGCTTTGTGCCTGCTGGGCGAGTGCTGTACCACCCCACCATCATTTTTCTTCTCTACTCCAGAGTGTGGATAAATAACTGTTGGAGATGGGTAAAACCCTGGCCAAAAGCTGAATGATTCTGAAAGTCAGCCAGAGGAAGGGCCATAGTACCAGTGTCACAGTGCTTTCCCTTTCCCCAGTACCCAGTTCCTGCCTTCCTTGAAGGTACCTGGCAGAGAATGGGGAGGAGCTGCCTGTGATGAGCATGGTGTCTAGTTGCTGCTCTCAAACCTTATGCCATTCCTTTTCATTTCCTTCGTGCTGTAATTGTAAATGAAAAGCAATATCGCAACACATCCAATTATAACCAGATTCTCATACCCCAGGGCTCATTGGAGAGAAAAAAAGTATTTATGGCTGTGAGAAGCTGTTAATCTCTGCAGCTATGGCTGAGCTTGGTTCCGCAGCAGCTGCAAGATGTGTGCTCCCTCTCTCTTCCTTATTTCTCCAGAGACGCATCCCCTCAGGTCTCATCAAATTAGATCCTGGTGTTGGTTTTATGAGCACCTTGGTTAGGATCCATTGGGCAAGATTTCCTCTGCAGCCTCTTAACCTAACACCATCCATCCTAGCTAGTTAGGAATCTGGTTAGCACACAACTTCTTAGCAATCAAAAGTATCATTTGTGGTGGAAACATTGAGAAGGCAAATTGCCCTCGAAAAGGGGAAGATGGCTTATTTTATGGTTTTGGCTGGACAACTGGTTGTTAATACTTAACGGGACAAGGCAGGGAGGCCTGATGGCAAATACCTTTAATCCCAGCACTTGGGATTCAGAGGCAGGTGGATCTCTGTGACTTCCAGGAGACTTGCCTAAAATACAAAAAGAATTAAGGACAAGTCATCTTTTCTTTTCTTCCCTTTAAAAAAAGAATTATTTTAAATTAAGATTATGTGGGTATGTGCACATAGCTAGACGAGGGCATCAGATCACTTGCAGCTGCTTGTGGGACTAGGCTTGTTACCAGAGTGCTACAATTTGCATACTGGTTCTCCCACTGAAGTAGCAAGGCTTAACTGCTGAGTTGTCTTTCCAGCCCCAGATTCCCATTTTTACTCACCTGAAGCTCCTTCCAACACAGGATTTCCAGTATGTCTTTTCTGTCTTCAAAGCATATGTAAACAAAAGGCAGATAGAAATCAGCAACATTGTTGCCACAGTTTTGTGTAATGTAACCATCCGATCAGGTACTTGCAACATCCTTCTGGTTGAAGCAAGTTGAAGGTCATAACCGTACTCAAGGGGAGGGAAGACAAACAGTAACTGGGCAGTAGGAACAGTGTGCAGCATACACATCTGTGTGAGAAGTTGCACTCACACAGGCTCTGGGGATGTAGGGTTGAGAGAAAGGGTCAGAACCACCCACCCAACTTCATCAGAAGCATTATCTTTAATGTACTGAGGAGAAATTCAACCTCAAGTGAAAACACATATTAGAATGCCCCTTGATAGCTTTCTTTGGTCAGGAGTACCTCCTGCCATAGGAACAGAGCAGGAAAGCATGAATGTGGTTGAATGCTGTCAGTAGGAAAATGTCAAGTTTTCTGAATCAACCAGGAGCAGCCCTTAGTGCCTTGAAAAGAAGGAAAGAACCTCAGTGTCTAGTATGTGACATTCACGAGTGGCCTTGGGCCAAGATTTTCTGTCCCCTTCTTCCTCTTCTCTCTCTCCCCTCCCCTTCCCCTCTCTCTTCTCTCTTCCCTCCTCTTCCTTCCCCTTTTTCTCCCCTCCTCCTCTTTTCCTCCCCTTTCTGTCTCCCCTCTTCTTCCCTTCCCTTTCCCTCCCTCTTACCCCTCCCTTTCCCCTTTCTCCTCTCTACCCTCCTCCTTCCCCTCCCTTTCTCTCTCCCCTTCTCTTCCCTTCCCCTCCACCTCTCACTAGCCCTCTTCTCCTTCCCTTTTCTTTATTTTTATTTGTTTATGTTTTGAGATAAGGTAGATTGGAGGGTTACTTCTAATCATACTGCTTCCATGTCCTGAGTGCTGGAATTACAGCTCTGCTACTGTGCTTAGTCTATGTGGTGCTGGGATTGGAATTCAGGGCTTTGTGGATGCTGGGCGAACACTCTACCAATATAGTTCAACAAGGCTGAACTATAGCTATGGCTTTATTTTTTTTAATGTCAACTGAAAATTACAATAGCTTCAAAGTCCTCTTGTCAGCTTCCAAGTCTTTCATAGGTGATTCTGGAGATCCTCTGTACATGAAGCTGGGGAGATGGAGTGACATTTACTAGCAGTCCAAAGCCCTTCCTCTGCAATCCAGGATATAAATGATCTTTGAATAACATTTTTGGGTTACTTTGGAAAGACCTCAGAAGTTCTACTGCTAGATTTCCCATTAGGGATGCCTTTGGCTGCACACAGCAAGTAGTGGATTAAACATCACAGCTTGTCCACAGGCGAAGTCCAGAGGACAGCAGGCCGAATGGGTACTCAGTTCTGCTGGAGCAAGAGCTGTATGTTGGCAATGCCCACTCCTTGTTACACTGACCGAAAGGACGGACAGAGAACTTGTTTGGGCCAGCATTCTGCTTCTCTGCATCAGCAGTGTGCTTCGTCTGATGCTTACTTTGGGCAGGGGTTGATATGTTTTCTTTGTGGCCTGTGTGGGAAATTTGCCTCCCTTGACCTCATCTTGGTTGAAGCCCCAGCTGGAGGCTCCTCATACACTGAAACTCAGCACAGGCATCCTGAGGACAGATGTGTGGGGGCTGCCTGGAGTCCCTGTCTGTCATTAGCACCTATGTGCTGGTTCCTCACCCAGGGCTTCAGTCTTTTCATATTTACAGTGGGACCAACAGTAGTCACAACCTTTGGAGAGGGTAGAAAAGGAGTGTTGGCTTAGCACATGAAGATCACTTGGAGCAATGACTCGGTATAGAGCAATCCACACTGGCTGTCATAGGGATGCCCTCAGGGCCTGGCTTGTGATAGTTGCCCGGGAGTCCAGAGAGATGTGCTGCTTAGCTGCATGGAGCTGAGTTTCTGCAGGAAGTGTCATAAAAGTCAGAAAACAATATTTTGCTCAGAAAAACTCTATTAAGAAAGATGGAAATGGGAGTATGGTTGTGGAGTCGTGGCTCTGAAATCTGGATCCATCCGCCCTGGGCGCCGGGCGGGCAGGTTCGGTGATGGCTCCCACAAAGAAGGGTGGCAAGAAGAAGAAGGGCCGTTCTGCCATCAACGAGGTGGTGACCCGAGAATCCACCATCAACATTCACAAGTGCATCCATGGAGTGGGCTTCAAGAAGTGTGCTCCTCGGGCACTCAAAGAAATTCAGAAATTTGCCATGAAGGAGATGTGGACTCCAGATGTGCGCGTAGACACCAGGCTCAATAAAGCCGTCTGGGCCAAGGGAATAAGGAATGTTCCGTACCGCATCCGAGTACGTTTGTCCAGAAAGCGTAATGAGGATGAGGATTCACCAAACAAGCTCTACACACTGGCAACTAACGTGCCTGTTACCACAGTCAAAAATCTATAGATGGTCAATGTGGATGAGAACTAACTGCTGAATGTCAAATAAAGTTACAGAATTGCCAAAAAAAAAAAAAAAAAGGAAGATGGAAATGCCAGGGCCAAATCCTGAGTCTAACCCTTTTCTCAGAAAGGCTTCTCTTCCTGAAGTTTGCTCAAAACTGCTTGCTGAGTGGGTAGGCACAAGCAGACAACTTTGTCATCCCTGAGGGGTGTGTGAGTATGTGCATGTGAGTGCATGTGTGTCTATATGTTTGTGTGTGTGTGTGTGTGTGTGTGTGTGTGTGTGTGTGTGTGTGTGCATGCCTGTGAGGGAGCACATGCATCCCCTGGTGCATGTGCAGAGTCAGTAGGCAACCACAGGGCCTTGTTGGTTCCCTTATGTTTCAGTGTGGGTGCTGGGGATTGAACTCAGGTTGTCAGGTTTGGCAGCTCGTGCTTTTATCCACTGAGCCGTCTTGCTGGCACCTAGGGATCACAGTTAATGTTCCAGAAATACATTAGTGTCTACTCTGAGCATGCAGTTTTGCTTTAAGGCCACACAGGAAAAGCAGATGTGTCAAAACAAAACAAAACCTAATACAGCAGCAGAAAACAAGACCTGGTGTCTGCTGTGACCCTTGTCTCTGTCACACACTCCTGTAGCAGACTTCCCAAGGTTGTCACACTGCTGCTTTGAGAGGACCAAAGCCCGAGCTCTTTCCTCTCTTGGCAGTGGTGCTTTGGCTATCGCCTCTCAGTGATGAATATGTCCTCGTGGTCACTGAACTTACTCAGCATGTCTATCTACGCAAGATTACAAACGAGGAACAAAGGCAAGACATAAAAAGTGCTCAGGTAGACTGATGTCAGTGGCTTACCCAGCTGGGCTTCGAAAGGACACCAAAGCCAGACACACTCAATTCCAAAATCTACATATATCACAAAGTGAGGCCAGGGCCATCAGGAAAGGGACAAGGGAAGGTGCTCCCAGAGTCAAGATTACAGACCATCAGATGCAAAGGAAGTGACTTGACCCTGGCTAGGTGATGCTGTGGATTCTTCTGGTATCACGTTCTTATCTGTCCCCAGACAAGGAAGGCTGAAAGGACGAGGGGTAACTTAACAGATGATACTGTGTAAAAACCCTCCCCTAATACCTAAAACAAGCATAGCCAGCTAAGAGCCTTGACATTCAAGAAGCGGCGGAGGATAAGAACTGCAAACAGCTGTTTCTCACGTGGCTATTGACAGGAAATCTTGGTTGGAACCAGTAAAAGCTCGCCGTGGCAGTGTGGGAGAGCAGCTGCAGTTCTTTGCTCTGAGAGAAGAAAGTGTGTATGTGTGTGTGTGTGTCTGTGTGTGTGTGTGTGTGTGTGTGTGTGTGTGTGTGTGTTCAACTGTGGCACCTAGTGTATTCCTTATGTTGCTCTGATCTCTGTCCCTAATGAATGAGTTGCTCTTTTTGTTCCATGGCTGCCTTGATCTGTATATTGAAAGGCAGTGATGGGGGAAGAGACAAGTTATGCATGGCCCAGCTGCTCTTTGCTGCTTATTAGATGCTGAGCAACTTAGTACTGCATTATCTTTAGGAACCACAAGTCTGTGAAAGCTAGGCAGTATACGTGTGGCATTTGTGAATGTGTGTGTGCGTGTGTCTGTGTGTGTGTGCATGTGCGCGCATGCATGCATGTGCAAGTGCACGTTGCCCATGTGTTCTCATGCAGACTGGAGAAAGACATCAAGTGTCTTACCCAGTCTCTCTTTACCTTAGTTTTTGATACAGGGGTTCTCAGTGAATTTGAAGCTTGCTAATTAATTAATCTAGACCAGCATTTCTCAACCTGTGGGTTGCAACTCCTTTGAGGGTCAAACGACCCTCTCACAAGGTCACAAGTCAGATATCCTGCATATCAGATATTATATTACGATTCATAACAGTAGCAAAATTACAGCTGTGAAGTAACAATGAAAGCAATTTTATGGTAGGACGTCACCGCAGCATGAGAGATGTGTTAAAGGATCATAGCATTCGCAAGTCTGAGAGCCAGCAAATTCCAGTGTCCACTGTTTCCGCCAGCAGTGCTGAGGCTACCAGCCTGGGCCACTGTGCTTGAATTTTTTTTGTTTGTTTTGTTTTGTTTTGTTTTGTTTTTTTTAATTCGGGTTCTGGAGATTGAACTCAGGGCTTCCCAATGGGCCCAAGCAGCCCTCAATAGTTATTTTTAAGCAAGCTTTTTGTCTTGCAGTAGTTTCAGATTGGCAGAGATGTCGCACAGACAGTGCAGAGTTCTAGCATGCCCCACATCTACTTTCCCCATCACAAAGATCTTCCATTGCTAGGGTGATGCAAATGAAGCAATCGATTTTGTCAAGATGTAGTTAACCACATTTCTTATTGTATTTGGACTTACTCAGTGTTTCCGAGAGTATAGTCCGTGCTCCACTTCATGTCCATGATGCTGTGATGCATGGAATTATCATCGACCATTAGTCTCTTCAGGTCTGTGACAGTTGGTCAATGTTTGTCTTATTTTCATGTTCTTTCCAGCTTTGTAGATGACTCCCCCACTATTTTAGTAGTGTATCTTTACATGTTTGTAGTCTGAGGTTAGTGTCAGCTCTCAGCTTCATTGGATTGAGAGCCATCTAGCACAACCCTGGGTTTATCTGTAATAAACCAGGAGGGCTCTGACATCATGCATGGATTAATGCACTGATGGATTCAAATGTAAATAGAATTAATAGTCTTTAATAAGGATTGGGATGGCAAAAGAGTGAAGTCCCCAGTGTGTGTCATTGGGAACTATATCTTGCTCTGTCCTTGTTACTATCTGTTACCTATCTATTATAAGTGGCCTTTTCTTTCTGCTTTCTGGACACCATGGTCTGAGCTTCTTTGGTCTGCCATGCCCTCCTCATTATAATGGATGGAGCCCTCTGAAACTGTGAGCTGGATACATATTGTCTCCTGTCTTAGTAGGGTTACTACTGCCTCAGTGAAACAGCATGACCAAAAAGTAGGGTGGAGAGGAGAGGACTGACTTGGCTTACACCTCCATCTTCTTCATCACGGAAGGAAGTCTGGGGAGGAATTGATGCATGGCAGAGCCTAGAGGCAGGAGAAGATGTAGAGGTTATAAAGGGGAACTGCTTATAGGCTTGCTCTCCCTGTTTTCTTATAGAACTCAGGACCACTAGCTTAGGGACAGCCCCACTCACATTCTGGGCTCTCCCCCATTAATCAGTAATTAAGAAAATGCCTTACAACTAGATCTTATGGAGTCATCGTCTTGATTAAGGTTTCCTCTTCTCAAATAACTCTAGTTTGTATGTCAACTTGACATGAGACCATTTTGACTTCAGACTCCATTTTGCCTATTCAGACCTACTCTCTCTCTAATCAACACTATTTCCCCCAAACATACCTGTTACCAACCCCTCTCTAAGCAACACTAATTACTCAAAACATAATGCCTGTTCCTAACAACAGAAAGGACAAACGAATTTGATTGGTTGAGCAAAAACACTTACATTCAATGTCAGTTGACAATGATGGAACCCTTGGGAAAGTCCCTAATCCCTGAGTTCTGATTGGTGAAAATTATAACCGTAACTTGGCTCAGATGCTTGCAGGTTTTAGGCTTAGAAACCCTGCTTCAGCCCCTGCTTAGGGCTGCCAGAAGAGCAGGGTTCCTGAGTCCTTGTCTGGCTGCCATGGTCAATCGGTGACTGCCTATGGTAGTGATTTTGCAGTTTCACAAGCCCACTGGTGCTCTCCCTCCCTTCCCGTGGTGCACAGTGGACATGGGGTATCTGTCTTTTGGTCTTAGCAACTTATCCTGAAGAGGGCTGTTAAAGACCTGGACACTGAGCTGATGCAGTCACTATAGCTGTGGTCTCAGCTACCCCATGGGGAAGTGGAATTTCTCTTTTGGAGAAGGTTTTCATCGCATTGACTCAGAATGGCTGGGGTTACCATTGCTGTGATGAAATACTACGGCCAAAGCAACTCGTAGAGGAAAGGGTTTATTTGGATTAAGCTCCTATATCACTGTTCATCATCAAAGAGGATCGGGACAGGAACTCAAACATGGCAGGAACGTAGAGGCAGGAGCCGATGTGGAGCCACAGATGGGTGCTGCTTACTGGCTTGCTCCTCATGGCTTGCTCAGCCTGCTTTCTTATAGAACCCAGGACCACCAGCTCAGGGACAGCATTGGCCACAGTAGACTGGGCCCTTTACACCTAGTAACTATTTAAGAAAATGCCTACAGTACAATGTCACGGAGGGATTTTCTCAGTTGAGCCTTCCTCTCTGATGACTCTAATGTGTGTCAATGTGACATAAAACTAGCCAGAGCAGATTTAAACTCAATTCAGGTTTTTTTTTTTTTTTTCAGAGCTGAGGACCGAACCCAGGGCCTTGTGCTTCCTAGGCAAGTGCTCTACCACTGAGCTAAATCCCCAACCCTTCAATTCAGTTTTTAAAAACTATTGAGATGTGCTAAAGTCAGATCCAGACTTGAAAATTAAGCAGCACCAGGGCTATGGCCATGGCCCCTCACTAGAGAAGACAGCCTCTAACTACACTTAAACACTGTCAAAGTAAACTTCAGCCTCAATGCTATAGCCTCCAATGATGTGGCAGTGACTGAAGCCATAGGCCACTGCCCTATGCAAAACAAGTGACCTGTGATGTGCCTTGTTTTCTGGACCTCTTTACAGAGGAATCCATTAAATTCCTCTACAACATCTTGGCTCTGATACTATTTTAAATATTTAACGTGACTTGATGGGGCTGGCAAGATGGCTTAGCAGGTAGAGGTGCTTGCTGCTAAGCCTGGTGACTGAGTTCGATCTCCAGGACTCACATAGTAAAAGGAGAGGTTTGACTCCTAAAGGTTGTCCACTCTCCTTCCACACTTGTGCACAGTGGCATGTGTGTGCCCACAGACAATGACACTCTCTCTCTCTCTCTCTCTCTCACACACACACACACACACACACACACACACACACACACACACCCCTCAATAAATAAAATATGCAGTCTTTCACTGTGACCTTAGAATTTCCAGAAGCTCTTCTGAAGGCTTGAAGAATTCATAACCTTAAGTACTCCCTATTAATGATTAATATTGTTTCTAAGCTCACTCCCTCGTTCATGTTTTGATTAGAAGCTTGTCTTACTTTTAAGTCAAGCCTGATTTGCAGTAAAATATGACGCTGCTCCCTCTCCTCTGCAGGCCTGTGTCTCTCTGCTTCTTAATCATTTAAAACACTGCCAAACAAGCACACGTTTTCTCAAACAAAGAACAAATCATTACGCACAAAGGCCTAGGGCCAGAGAACAGAGTCTCGAGTGTGTTAGCATATTTAATCATCCCATTTCAGGAGGATAATCCGTTTCAGCTCTCTTAGCCGTGCTCACTTGCTCGCATTATTCCTCTCCCTTCAAAGTGCAACTTGACAACTATTTTTCTTCACAACAAGGCTTCGGGAATGACTCCCACTCTGGCTGACTTCTCTGCTTTTGGGATTGCTTCTGTGTGCCACAACTTTCCCAGTTGGCAACGTATATGAGAAGGAAATTTATAGTTCGTCCCAGGAGAATCATCTCATAGAGATGGCTGATGGGGAGAAAGAGCCACCCATGTTTTCAGTGGGGCTTGAACCCAGAGCCTCCTGTGTGCTAGCCAAGAGTTCCACCAGTGAGTTACCTCCCCAACTCCTGCTGCTTTAAGACTGGATCTCACCATGTAGCTCAGGCTGACTTCAAACACTGGATCTGGTTGCTGCAGCCTCCCCAGCCTCTGGAGGCCTGAGATTTCAGGTGTGTGTCACCTTGCCCGCTGGCTCCTCCTTCCTCTCTCCATCATGCTCCTCCCTATACTCCTCCTCCTCCTCCTCTTCCTCCTCCTCCTTTTTCTTAGGCAATGTCTATAGTTTCTCTTCACTCCTGTAAAAATCTTTAGTTCATTAAGAGATTCTGAGAGAGCCAAGAACATGACCAGTACATAGTATATGAAAAATTTGAATAATGATAAATTTGGGGAAGAGACTAGGGCTCTAGCAATGAAGATTTAGAGGCGGAATGTACAGGACTACCTGAGGTCCTGGACTAGCACCTAGGCAGAAGGCACACTGGAAAAATTAGAAACTAAAATTGTAGTTGTTTTACAAGTAACAGAAACCACTTTCTCCTTATATGGTGGCTCATTAGTTCATGGAGTAGTATACACACAGGCATAGAAGCACATTCATAGGCAGACACACACACACACACACACACACACACACACACACACACACACAGAGAGAGAGAGAGATCAGGGATAGACAGAACTGCTGTGGCAGTGACATACAATTGTCAATTGTTTGGGACTTCATTCCTTCGAGTTTCCCCTGCTTACTCTGTGGCTTCCATTCTCATCATATCAGAGTTCAAGGTTGTTCCTAGAGCACTGGCCATTACATTTGCACTTTGACAGCATTGGGGTTGAGAGGGTACTTTTCCCAAAGAGCTCCTTTTAGTAGACTCAGAAATCACATAGAACATGCCTACTAGGCAGGACCTAGACCCAGTCCCACGTCCTCCCTAGCTGAAGGAGAGTCTGAGAAAGCAGCTAGCAGCATCCAAAGAGACTGAGATGAAGCCAATGACAATCGGGTGTGTTCACTGTGTGTCAGTGAGCAGGGCTTGCTGTTATGTCCCTCCTCTTCATGCATGGTGCAGCACAGATGCAAAAGGTCTTTGTCACTGTCCTAGGGGACAGCAGGAACATGAGTTCAAACCTTATAGGAATGGGTTTGGAATAAACACCAGGCAGGGCGAAGTGGAACAAGAAAGCTTGGATTTTGTAAGTGTGCCCAGCCTATGGATTTACTATGATAACCACAGTGATAGGCTGGATTCAACTTCAGTTAAATCATTTATTGCTGAGCATGGTGACACATCTTTAATCCTAGCATTGGCAAGGCAGAGGCAGGAAGATCTCTGAGTTAGAGACTAGCATCATCTACAGATCAAGTTCCAGGACAGCCAGGGCTACACAGAGAAACCCTGTCTTAAAACAGAACAAACCAAAGCAAAGCACACTTTTGTTTTTAGTTTAGCCACATGGCTCAGTTTTTCATTTTCATTGTAAAAACCCACGAGAGAAGACCTGAAAGGTGCTTTTTAAACCGATCCTATTTGTTGTGTACAGCGCTGTATTTTCTTAGGCATCCCATAAATGTCTATTAAATGAATAACTGGTGTAGTTAGGAGGCTTTGTCCCCCATGTTATCACACTGCTGGACTAGTTAGAAATAGAGACTGGTTAAATGCTTAAGAGAAAGGGCAATTTATTGGCTCTTAAAAAATCGTGTATTCCATTGCCTATTGTCATGGTTTCATCAAAGATTTTCCTTTAAGTAAATGGTGGACTTTCCTCACTCACCTTCTAGTACCCCTTTCTTTCTCCAGCCTCCTATAAATTTCCCTAAATATCTCCACCTCTGTCTGTCTATTTGTCTGTCTACCATCTCTCTGTACACTAGATTTCAGACGCCCACTCTAATTCTGACCACGCAGGATTCTGCTCTCCTCCGCTCACTTCAGAGTCAGGCTGCCAGATGACTTAGTCCGTTTCTTTGGGCACCAGAAACTCTATCTTCCCATCACACCCGTCTTCCTAGTGTTAAGTTCTGCTTGGTTTGCCTTTCCTGTTTCTGTCTGCCTGTAAATCTCTCCCTGGTTGACATTGTTCACTGTGCACATGACATGTACTCTGCTAGGAGTCCTGATTCAGGCTTTTCATTATTTATCACTTCCTTATGACACCAGGCCCATCCCTTGACTGACAGCATCTCAGGCCCACAGCTCTCCCCAGGATGCCTCGGAGATTCCAGACGGCTCTCTTTCTGTGCTTCTGGTCTTCCAATACAGATGTTGTACATATTTTCTCTGATTTTTATCTAGTAGCCTGATAAGAAGTTCTTATTGTTGTAGAGGTGATATTTTAAAGTCTACTAAGCATTGCTTATAAACAGTAGTGTTTATAATACTTTCCATAAAGGATCAGAAGGTATATCTCTCTGTCATCTTTCTTTCTCTACCATTTATATATCAATCTATTACTTACCTACCTACCTACCCATCCATCCATCATCTGTCCATCCGTCCATTCATTCACCCATGAATGTGTGTATGTATGAATGTATGTGTGTATGTATGTATGTATGTGCCTACTGGTCACCAAATCCAAATCAATAAATAATAAATCAGTCATCTATCCATCATCTATTTTTCTTCAGTGGTGGATATTTAACCACTCTATCACTGAAGAATATTCCTAACCGAAAGCAAACATGCGCACACGCGCGCGCGTGCACACACACACACACACACACACGCACACAGACATACCACACATGCACACACACAAACACGCATGCACACACACGCACACACACATACACACACCCACACACATGCACACACACACGCACACACACACGCACGCACACACACTCACATACACACACACACTCACACACACACACACACACTCACACACACACACCCCAGTCAGGATGACAGTGATGATATAGCCTCTGTTGCAGCTCTCCAGCTTTGCTGTTGCAGGGCAAAACAGATACAGACCATTGTTAAACAAATGGACATAGCTGTACTTCAGTAAAACTTTATGCAACAAAGAGCAGGTCAGCTTTAACTGGTTCTGGCCAGTACTGAGGGCTTGTCTGTGAGAGGAAGATTTGAGTTTGAGCACATTAAACTTACACTTCAAGGGAGTTGTTTTTCCCTCTCTCATTTGTAATATTTTTTTTCTCGTTAATTCAGAAAACTTGAAATTTTCAGATACGCAAATTGCACCTGCGGGCAAGTACTCCCTACCTCTCGCTTCTCAGCTCCGTGAGTCTTGCCCTTGGTGAGTAACTGCTGAGGCCAGTGCTGTAGGAATTCTGACAGGACTCTTCCACCCTGATTCTTAATTGCCTAACTTCTTGGCTTCACTCTCGCACTTTGTAGCTCACTCCCTGCTCATCGTCCATCCTCCTTGGCCTGTGTTTGGAACTGAGTTCACTTTTCCTCCTTGTGAAGGTTAGCACTGAGGTTAATTAAAGTTAACTAAAGTTAAGTCCACATGGCAGAATCTAGACTTAACCAGGAGATGGGCCTCTGGGAAGCCTGGGGCTCCTCTTCCTGTTAATCGAGGTGGGCAGGTAGGCCCATTACGGGCATGGCTTCCCATGGACCGTGCTGCTTCCAGCTCCTGCCTCCCTACCTCATTTTTATCTTTAGAACAAAAATTATTTGTGTAAGTAAATGCTTCCTTACTGTGATAGAATATTTCATACTGCATACTACAAAGGCACGGTTTAACTGAGGCTGTCTTCTGTGACGCATCCCCTTAGAGTCTTCCACCTCTAACATCGACCTATCACCCTTCTGCTTCCTTCCTACCACCCCAAGTCTCCAGCAGCAAGCACCATGGTCGACCTTCAGGTTAAATTTTTTCAAAAGAAGGTATTGGTTGGGAAGTCAACAACCAAGGTCAGTATTTGCTCACCTGCCTCCCTGTCCTCCTGTGGTTAGCAGCAGTGGCACGTGCTCCTGCACTAAAGTGTCCCTCTGTTTCCTGCCCCACCCCAAGCAGAGCACCTGCTGTCCCCACTATTGTTTAACATAGGTAAGCAAGTGAGGTTGATGATAAAAGAAGTTAACAAAATTGTTACTCTGTATCACAGGAACATAGACCCAGGTAAGTAGATGATGAGGAGAAGACCAGTTAAGATTACTGCAGTGAAATCAAAACAACCCTGAGATTTCACCTCACACCAGTGAGAATGGCTAAGATCAAAAACTCAGGTGACAGCAAATGCTGGCGAGGATGCGGAGAAAGAGGAACACTCCTCCATTGTTGGTGGGATTGCAGACTGGTACAACCATTCTGGAAATCAGTCTGGAGGTTCCTCAGAAAATTGGACATTGAACTGCCTGAGGATCCAGCTATACCTCTCTTGGGCATATACCCAAAAGATGCCTCAACATATAAAAGAGACACGTGCTCCACTATATTCATCGCAGCCTTATTTATAATAGCCAGAAGCTGGAAAGAACCCAGATGCCCTTCAACAGAGGAATGGATACAGAAAATGTGGTACATCTACACAATGGAATATTACTCAGCTATCAAAAACAATGACTTTATGAAATTCGTAGGCAAATGGTTGGTACTGGAAAATATCATCCTGAGTGAGGTAACCCAATCACAGAAAAACACACACGGTATGCACTCATTGATAAGTGGCTATTAGCCCAAATGCTTGAATTACCCTAGATGCCTAGAACAAATGAAACTCAAGACAGATGATCAAAATGTGAATGCTTCACTCCTTCTTTGAAAGGGGAACAAGAATACCCTTGGCAGGGAATAGAGAGGCAAAGATTAAAACAGACACAGAAGGAACACCCATTCAGAGCCTGCCCCACATGTGGCCCATACATATACAGCCATCCAATTAGACAAGATGGATGAAGCAAAGAAGTGCAGGCCGACAGGAGCCGGATGTAGATCTCTCCTGAGAGACACAGCCAGAATACAGCAAACACAGAGGCGAATGCCAGCAGCAAACCACTGAACTGAGAACAGGACCCCCGTTGAAGGAATCAGAGAAAGAACTGGAAGAGCTTGAAGGGGCTCGAGACCCCTTATGAACAACAATGCCAAGCAACCAGAGCTTCCAGGGACTAAGCCACTACCTAAAGACTATACATGGACTGACCCTGGACTCTGACCTCATAGGTAGCAATGAATATCCTAGTAAGAGCACCAGTGGAAGGGGAAGCCCTGGGTCCTGCTAAGACTGAACCCCCAGTGAACTAGATTGTTGGGGGGAGGGCGGCAATGGGGGGAGGATGGGGAGGGGAACACCCATAAAGAAGGGGAGGGTGGAGGGGGATGTTTGCCCGGAAACTGGGAAAGGAAATAACACTCGAAGTGTATATAAGAAATACTCAAGTTAATAAAAAAAAAAAAAGATTACTGCAGTGAGGATCAAGTTGACCACAGGCGAGGGCAGGCTTTTCTGTTGTTGACAAAAAACTTAAGGGAGAAAGGCACAGTGCAAGGTTTGCTGTGACCATGAAGTAGGGAGCCTGTAGGGGACATTTCATTTCCACAGCATCTACACTGTGCTTTGGGTACCATTGTAGGAAACTCACTGTGGCCTCAGTGTGTAGGCACTGGTGGATTCTGTGTGGCTGGTATTTTACTTAGGAGTGTTTGCTCAGGAAAGAGAATGATCTATTTTCTTTCAATTATCTGTCTCAATTTCAGGAAAACATACACAAGGGCCAGCAGGTGAGATGGCTCAGCATATAAAAATATTTCCTGTGAAAGTCTGATGGTATAAACGTGACCGCTGTGTCCATGGTCAGGTGGGGGGAGACACCTCGCCCCACAAAGCTGTCCTCTGGCTCACACATGTGCACCATGGCCTGTACACACCCCACTCACCAATATTAATAAATAGTGTGATCTTAAAAGAGGGAACAGATCTGAAAAAATAAACACAGCAGCATTTTTCTTTCTTTTCCTAAAAGACTATCTCATCTGTCCTAAAGATGAAAATAAGCTGGGAACGAATCCCCTATAGACTGCTTTCCTATCTGACAAGGGTGGGCCCCCTGTGGTCTGGGTTCCATTTCAACTAGGCATGAATGAGGAACTTGAAATAAACCCAGCAGGGAGACTGTGACTCTCAGGCAAAGCTTTGCAAAACTCAATTCCAAGGCCAGGGAAAGGGTATCAGCTAGGCATGGGCACAATTAGACCTTAGGATTGATAACCTTACGCTGACTTCATCATGGGGAAACCACTCTTTCCACTACACTTCTCTCTCTCTCTCTCTCTCTCTCTCTCTCTCTCTCTCTCTCTCTCTTCCTCCTCTCCCTTTATATAATATGTGTGTATAAATAAGATATATAATGGATAAGAGATAAGAAACGTATTTAGAGATGGGGTCTCACTATGCTACATGGTTGGCCTAAACTGCAGACTAGGCTGGCCTTGAACTCCCAGAGATCCACCTGTCTCTGCCTTCTGAGTGTGGGGATCAAAAGTGTGTGTTACTCCACCCAGCCACACTTGTAAGTTACAGAGAAGTAATCCGTCTTAGTGCTTCGAGTTCAGAAGTTGTGAAATGCTTCTCTAACATCTGGCATGTCATAGCATTTATAGATAGAGGCGATGTTATGGGGGAGACTCATATTCATTTTGTGTTTAAGTGTCTATTGTTCTTTCATGTCAAACTCAGACATTTTGGTGACTCTTGTTCTTAGACACCCCTCCCACCACGTGCACCCTGGAAACACACAAACACATGCCTACATATGTTCTGGGTCACATCTGGACGTGTATCCTGTGTTTACGATCTTTTGTTTGGATTTAAATCTTTTGAATCGTTTGTATGTCAAGTGTGTGCAGCGTCCTCAGTGGCCAGAAGGGTGTATCAGATGCTCCTGGAGTCTGAGTGCTGGGAACCAAACCCAGAACTGTGAGAGCAGTAAGTGCTCTTAACCAGCCGGCCTCGTCTTCCTTCAATTCACCGTCTCTTAAAACTATTATTGATTTTCATTTCTTCAAAGAATTTTCGTTTTTCAATTATATTGTCTGCACACTGTTTATGTTCTTTTCACACCATTATTTGTGAATTACTTTTAACTTGAATTTGTTTGGAGGATAATATTTATCCTTGCAATCTAAGCCCAAATTGCATATTACAAATAGATTGTTTGCTGGAGAACTGACCCATGGTTTAAATTGCCTCTGGAGTTGAATAGGATGATAATTGCAATGATTGTGTGAGATACCATTTTAGAAATTAAAAGTTGTAGTTTTCAACATCCCAGGTAGAATAAAAAACAGGCCCCTGTGAGAGTGATTGAGTTTAATGTGCTGTTTACACAGTCTCCATGCGCCTCACATGCAATCAGGAATTTATTTCATCTTGAACTAAGAAAGAAAAGGTCAGAGATTTAAACGCACACCCCCTCCCACATGGCTGTCAATTTGGAATGTAAAATGGGCCTTGGCTTCTAGAAACTGATGGTGCTTGACACTCAGTAAGCAGCTTGTGTCTGTTTACCCATTTATTTTTAATCATATGTTCCTGTATGTTTGGCTGCAAGTGCCTGCATGGCACGGGGCATGTGACGAGGCCAGAGGCTACCCTCAGTGCCTGCCCAGCTTTTTATCTGAGGCAGGGTCTCTCGCCGGCCTGGAGCGTCAGTTATCACAGTGGTCTTCCAGATGTTTGCCTTCCTCTGCCTCCCGCCTCATCCTCGGGGATGACAGATGACAACTGCACCGGGCTCATCCTGGGTCCTGCGATGGGAGGTATACAGAGAAAGCATCCCACACAGTGCAGCGTAGAATAGGTCTGCACCACACACACAGTTGCAGTGTGTATGTGTGCAGGCTCCTGCTGGTCCCAGCAGCCCTGATGGAGTGGCCCCTGTTCAGCTCCAGCCTCGCCTTCCTCTGTTTCCCCTTATTCCTTTAACTCTGGCTCCAAAGACCTTGATGTTCCCTAAGTCTTTGCACTGACTACTCTGTTGACTCTTAAACACGTTCCTCCTGGACACTGCACAGGCTCTCTCCTGTGGCCTCCACTTATTCTTTGCCTAATGTCTACTCGTTAGAAGGGAGGGTCCGTGACTAAGCCCAGCGGTGCTTTCTTACCTTCCAATGCTTTTTTGTTCTTGGTTTTTCTGCAGAGCATAAATATATTTTTACATTATTATATTTGTTCACGTAGTCAGTGATTCTCCCTCACATCTAAGCACACACACTAGACTGTCAGATCCATGAAGGAGGGACTAACCTGCCTTGCTCTGTTTCCTCTACCTAGCATATAAATGTGGTCAGTGCATGTCTGTTGAATTAATGCATAAATGAACACCACCCTCACCTGTATTTCATGTGTGTGTCTGCGTGTGCTCAAGCACGTGTGTGTGTGCGTGCATGTGTGTGTGCGTGTGTGTGTGTGTGTGTGTGTGTGTGTGTGTGTGTGGTACTGTATATTATACGCAGAGCCTCACTGTGCTAGACAAGTGCTACAAAAAATGAGTTACACCCCAGCCTAGCCATCAATTTGGCTGAGAGATGAAATGAATTGCTGAATCAGGTTTGTAGATACTGAAGGTTTCTGGGCAGGGGACATCTAGGGAATTGTGCCTTGTGTCTTGTGACTTGGGTACACAGTGATGATTTGTGAATCGTCTATACTGCTTTGCAGTACATGACAGAAAGGCTGGAACTTAGGCTGTAAAGAAAAGGGTTTGAGTTTAGCTTTATTTTGTATGCTTCATGGTTTTGAACCACTGGGTGCCTGGACCCAATCCTGGGTCATGATTTTCTCTTTGTGAGTGCAGATATATAACAGAGTGAGTAAAAACTACCTCATGCTCATCAGGGTTTCTTTGGGAAGCCTGCAAATTGCCACTGAGGTTACATTGATCAAGATAGGTCATAGGGTTGAGCCTGATTTCCAGAATGGGAAAGGGTTATTCTACCTGGTGCAGTGGGCCAGATAGTGCTGGACACAACCAATATAGTGAAGGCAGAGCAAATGGTAAGGACCAATTAAACTCGTCATTAAGGATTGTTATGACCCAAGGGAGATGCTAGCACGGAGGAAAATCAGAACAATTTAAGAGGGGAATAATTTTGGTATGCACTGGTGTGCCTGAAATTTGGAATGAGGAAGAGGGGTAAAAACTGAATATAACCAACTTGAGCTTAAGTAAATCTCAATTTAGGGCTCATTTAAGTAAAAACGTCAGGGAAGTACAGGCTGAACATATAGCATGGGATGTAGTATTGTTTATGGACCCAGACATCCTCTCCCAGCTTCCTCTGAAGATACCTTTATGAAATAGCTTGTAAGCTTTTTGAATCTTTTCAGTTCAGAGAACTGGTGGTCAGACTATATCTCAAACAAGCCTAGAGGACCAGGCAAACTTAGGGCTTAAAATATAATACATTTTTTAAATGATAAGAAAAAATACCTATTAGAATTCATATTTATTTTTTCACTTGTTGCAAACTTGAACAGGAGGTAGAAAGAGAATGGGACTCATCCATCTTTGTCTCTGGGGAGTGGTTGCTGGTGTGATTTGGTGCTTCAGCCAAGTCAGAGTTAGTGTATTTGCTACCTCTTGCCTCTGTGATCACGAGGTGACTCTATCCCTATGATACTATCTGTCTTAGGCCTACCTGTTTATATGACTTTTAATCACTGAAGTCAGACAGGTCTCAGAATATCTGCTCAACATTCTTCTACTTTATGTATTGTGTTTCATGTCTATCCCTAGCTGCAAGAGAGTCTTGAAAGTCAAATATTTGGCTTCTACCATGAAAGATAGCAAGAGTAAAAATGAAGTGGGTGGCAGTATGGAGAGGTGGCTGTCTCAAGGGTACTTACTTCTATTAAAGAGCGCCCACGGTTTTGCTTCCCAGCAACCAAAATGGCAGTCCACAACCATCTGTAACTACAGTTACATGGGGATCTGGTGCATATACACACATGCAGGCAAAACCACCGATATATACATAAGGAAAATCTTTACAGAAATGAACAGAGAAAAATCATTAGGACTGGTCAATCCACTGTAAAATTGGAATTCGTTCCAATGCTTTAGAACCCTTTGAAAACATTGTGGGGGAAAATATTGGCTCCTTATCGGCCACTGCTCAGCTTTTCTCCTGGAGCAGAGATGGAGGAGTGGTCTACCTGACTGCCAAGAGCGATGGGAAAGAGCTTCCTTGCTAGTGTATGCAGTCAATTTCTTGGCCCTCATTGCCTGGCATGTTCCCTTTTCTTTTCTCCTGCTATGGCTACTGACAGTGTCTGACACTTCTGCTTAAGCAAAGGTGAGAAGAGTCAGGAGTCTTGGGCACTCAAAGAGACAAGGTGAAGTTGCCAAGTGCCGCTGCCTCCGATCTCATGCTTCTTAAGTGGGTCAGAAGCTCAACCGCAGATGCCTGGGTTTTTGTGCCAGTTTACATGACAATTTCACATATTGATAACTTTATGAATTTATCATTGTATGAACTGAAATCATCTCCTAGTATCTTTGAACACTCCCACTCTGTACACGGGCAGCAGAATTCAGGATACACAAGTCACTTATGTTAGATAGCATCAGACCAGTGAGATGCCTCAGTGGGTGAAGGCATTTGTTCCTGAGCCAGATGAGTTGAATTCAATCTCTTGGACCTACATAGTGGGAGGGAGACCAGAGTTCCACAAACTGGCTTTCACATGTGTGCCCTCGTGTGTGTGTGTGTGTGGGGGGTTGTGCGCGCGCGCGTGTGCATGCACATGCTAGTGCTTGCTTAGCCCTGCTTCCTGTTTCGTTTTCTGATGCCGTTGTTCTGTGGCATTTATTCTATTCTATATGATCTCATCAGCCCTGCTCTTCCTGTAATATTGGCTTTTGCATCCTGCTGTCATCTATCCTGTGCTCCCCTCTAGCCCAAGAGAGCAGTGTCTCAGCCATCGGTCAATGTTAATGTCCTGGCAGTCTCCCGGAGCTTTGTTGCTGAGAGTCCCTGTCCTGATATATTATTCTAAGATTGTTGCTTGGGAAACATTGATGGATGGTCAATTCCTCCATTACAAGGTAATCATCAAGCCAGATGAAAGTGCAGGAGCGGAGGTGGCCTCCTGATCAGATCTGCGAACTCTCATCTTTCCTAGATTCCTCCTGACATTATTGTGTATGCACAGACACTACATTTGAGTTTCTAGGCTTAGAAAATACATGTTGTACAAACACTCCATTTGAGGTTTTAGAATTTAAAAACATAGGTATGTGGTGTGTGTGTGTGTATGTGTGTGTGTGTGTGTGTGTGTGTGTGTGTTGCATCGTGCATATGACAGCAGGTGCCCATGGGGGCCAGAAGAGGGCTTCAGGGCCTCTGGAGCTGGAGTTACAGATGGTTGTAAGATGACTGGCGTGGGTGGTGGGTCCTCTGAAGGAGCACAAAGCACTGTAACTTCCGAGTCATCTCTCCATCCCAATCCACTTTTGAAGTGGATGGTGGCTTTTAGATGACAGCCTTCTGTATTTTGGAGTAGAGTGCTGTAAAATGTGGCAGAAAAGCTTTTGACTATTTAACACTTAATAGGGTTTTCTTGGACTACTATAACATACGTTTAATATAGGAATTTGTACAGTTATCCAGAAGGAACGTACACAGCGATCAGGTTAAGGTAGCTCAGTTAGTAAAACATGCAGGGTACAAGCATGAGGACCAGTGTTTGTTCCCAGAACCCCTGTGAAAAGCTGGGTATGGTGGTGCATGCTTGTGATCTCAGCAGAAGAGGCAAAAGGGCAGATCTCTGGGGCTCACTGGCTTTGCCTACTTGTTGAGCACCAGAACACCAAGAGACCTTGTCTCAAAAATAAGGTGAGCGGTTCCTGAGGAACAGCACCCAAGGGTGACATCTGACTTATGCATATAGACTCCCCCAGACATGTGCCTGCATGGATGGGTATGTGTACATACCACAACATAACCACAGAGACACACCCAGACACACTCAGATCACACAGACAAGCACATACAGAGAGACAAAGAGATACTCACAGACAGAGACAGGCAGACACAGACACACACAGACACACACACAGAGACAGTCAGTCAGACAGACAGACACACACACACACACACACACACAGAGAGAGAGAGAGAGAGAGAGAGAGAGAGAGAGAGAGAGAGAGACTCTCACCAAAAGTAAAATAAAGACACTGAAGTGAGTTTCCCTTTAAGCTGTGAAAACAGAAATGTCAAATTAATATGAGGTGAGGGTCATCACGGCCTTCCCAATTGATGAATGAGTGGGTGTCTCCCTCCATTCACTTCCACCTTATGCTTCGGTGTTGGGGTCATTATGTGGATGCTGATGACCAATACTCAGGCCCTCCTTTTCTTCACAGCATCCCTCAGGTTTCCTGGTACTTGGGTTGCAGCCATGTGGGAGGTTCTGTGGTTAGCTAGCCACCCCTCGGGTCTCAGGCCTGGCTTTCACTCTTGCTTCTCATTTCCTGCTCAGTAACTTTGGGTAGGTTTTTAACTCCACACCCCAGTGTCTGTCATCTGTAAATTAGGAGCTCCATGCTGTTAACTACTCTGGGGTAGAGCAAGATGGAGCGGATTCTCGCACATTAAGTACTCAGCATCACTGATCTAGCAGGCCCTTGGTGATTGTTAGCTTTTACTTCTGTTGACTTAATGAAGATGGCATTAGGTTTAGTCAAGGATAACTGAAGGCACCTGATGGGACAAGGGCTTGACAAAGCCTGCTGTGGAGTTAGTTCAGTCAAATATTTACTATAACCACAAGAGAAAGCTACCGGTTTGAGGGAGAGCACTGTAGTTTTCCTGACTTGGCCTGGGGCTTGCTCTCTGTACCCTGCACTCTGCTGTCCTTACTTGCTCTCCACCAGCTCTCTTCAGGCTTCCTGGTCTCTCCTGAGAGAGTGCTTTGTGTTTGCTTTTCAGTTTTCAGACTTCTCACAGGAGGATTTTTTTCTTTTGATTTTTTTTTTTTTTGTATGTGAATGTGTGGTGTGTGCCTGTGCAGTGTGTTGCGTGTGGGGAAGAAGTCCATGTTAGGGGTCTTCCTCTGTCTTTCCCAGCTTTTCTCTCTCTTTCTTTCCTCCCTCCCTCACTCCCTTCCTCCCTCCCTCCCTCCCTCCCTCCCTCCCTCCTTCTTTCTTTCTTTCTTTCTTTCTTTCTTTCTTTCTTTCTTTCTTTCTTTCTTTCTTTCTCTCTTTCTCTCTTTCTCTCTTTCTTTCTTTCTTTCTTTCTTTTTTGAGAGGATTTGTCACTAAAGTTGAAGCTCACTTGTTGGCTAGACTGGCTGGCCAGCTATCCCTGGGGAAACCTCCTGTCCTCACCTCTTAGTATTGATATTACAAGCATGAGCTGCCATGCCTGACTTTCTATGTTGAATGCTAGGGATATAGCATCAGGTGCCCGTGTTTGTTTGGAGACACTTGGCCCACTGAGTCATCTCCCCAGCCCCAATGGTTTTTTTTAAAGCTATATTCCCAAAGGTGTGGCTTCCCTACAACACATTTTGTAAAATGCCTACTGTGTTTGCCCAGAAAAGAGCTTCCCTTTGGTCCTCACTATAGTTCTTATTCTTTTACCAAGCTCAGATCTTGACGTTTATGATTTGTAATGGTTGTGGTTGTAGAGTAAAACACACATATAAGTGTATATAGTTCCAATGAATGTAGTAAATGTTCATGGCCCTGTCTCCCAAATTCCTATTAAGGCACTGAGCATGTTCAACATCTAGAAAGATCTCTCATATCCTAGGGACCCTCCTCTCAAAGACAACTGTGTCACTGATTTCTGTTATAAATTAATCTTTCATGCTGTTGTGTTATAATAATTATAAAATTTTGTTCAAATAAATCATCTGACATAAGTAAATATTTTCCCACCCAGATAAGGAACTGATAATTGATCAAAGTAAGGCTAGCACAAAAGTTCAGCTTTGTGAATCAGTGAGTTTTATTGGGGTTATTTATAGGAATTTGGGTGAGGGCTTATTTATGGAGCAGAAATGACTTAAAGACAGCTATATCACCAAAGCCCATTGTTGATAACAGTTCATGAAAGCTCCTTCAGCCAGCTCAGGTGGTCTGTGCCTCTTCTAGGCACCTCACCTTCCTCACCTTGTCTGAGAATGTCTCTGCAATCTTATTACAAACACACACACACACACACACACACACACACACACACACACACACACACACACACACGTAAGTTTCAGGGACTTCCTGAAGCTTCTCAGTTGGGTACTTCCTGAACTAAACATATTTCCCAGCAGGATGGAATGTTTTACTTTCCTTTAGACACCTCTTGTATCTTAAAAGCATCCTTCCAAGATGAAGCTTTATTTTGGAGGAATCTGTCACACATGACATGTTCTTGGAAAGAGGGGGATGGAAAGAAAAAAGAGGTTCTCTATATAGCCCTTTTGGTCTTGGAACTCAAAATGTAGAGCAGGATGGTCTCAAATTCACAGGGATCCTCATACTTCTGCCTCCCAAGTGTTGGGATTAAAGGGATATACCACTGTGGCCAATATCATCAGCCCATTCTTAGTGACAGTTGCTGAGGTTCCCAAGCATTGAGCATAGCTTGTACAATCAGGCTCTGAAAGGCTTGGGGTCCCTGGTGTCAGTGCGAAGTTTTGTGGAACAACAGAAGAATCAAGGTGGTAGCAGTGCTCATACAAAGTTCTTGTAGGATACTCCTAAGAACTTCACTTATGGAGAACTATTGTAACAACCCAATGACTTGGAAGCCATCTTTCTTTCCTATTTTCTTAGTCACAACCACTGCTACTTATTTTAACTGAGACAGTGGAAGAATAGGCTTGAATCTGGGGCAGATGTGGGTGCCTATTTCAAAGGGGAATGGTTTTGGTAATCTCTTGAGAGATTTTACCTCCTGAAATTCCTGAGGGAAGTACAAAGTGCCTTAAAGTGACATGTGCAGATGGGAAAGATAATTACCCAAAGTCTATCCCTCAGGTATGTTTTTGTGCACCACGTACTTTCTGTTAACCATAGGATGACTGTAATGCTAGAGGGCAGAGTTCAGGCATTGGAGGAGCCTGACTAATAAACTTCAATTTTGGAATAAAAAGTCTGTGTCTCAGCATGTGGTCATTACTCTGTTCTCAGGATGCCAGTAACAGCAACAACTATAGCAAGACTGAGAAGGGACACACTTGAGGTATCAGGGGAGTTTCAATGGTGGTAGTTAGAAAGTAGATAATATCAAAATATATTGTATGAAATTTTCAAAGAATAAAAAAATGTTGAAACAAATCTGGGTCAAAATCAACTGATCATGTGTTCAGCTTTGTAAAGCTCATGGAAAGGGGATTTCTGAGGTCTCCATGGTTTCAGATAGCTGTGCTTAAGCAGTGTGAGCTGCTGGGACTCTGGGCTAGATAAATGCAGTAAGAAATCTTAAGGCCCAGCTCAACTGTAGTCAGGAGTATTTGTTTCTTGCACAGGTAGGGTCCTTGGACTGCTCCCACCTCATCCTTAACTGTAGCCACAAGATGGCACTCTGATGCCTGTGTTGGAAACCGGGCTCAATCACTGCTGTCATCCACAGTTGCCTTACAATCTATGCTAACAAGATGCTGTAATTTTATTCCAAATGTGTAAATATCATTGCATTGCCAAGGATTAATGTTCAGGACCACCAGGGGAGGGAGGAGCTGAGAAAAACTGATTCTGTCTTTTCTGTTATATTTGCATTTGGGCTTTATCGCACTATAATTACATGTGGCTCATCAAGCCATGGTTCATATGGACCCTGGGGTCTGACTGTGGTTTGTCCTGAAGCTAGGATAAAGGATCCTTTCAGAGTCTGAGAGGCAATGCTCAGGCCATGACTTGTATTCTCCCATTTTCTCTGTTTCATTGACCAATGGTATCCTTCCTTCAGGCTGATTCTTACCTGATACTTGTGGGATCCTGTGGGAGGTTAGATCTCAAGTCTTCATGGTTTCAGTAGATGAGAGCCACATCTTGTCCCTGCACCTCCCAAATTATCACCCTCTAATGTAGCCTAGGAGTCTCGAGTTCCACCTTCACTGCACAGGAAGCGAAGTGCGTGAGAGTATGTGCTGCTTTTCCCTTGAACCACTTTTGTAGAATGTGTGCACGTGTGTGTGTGTGTGTGTGTGTGTGTGTGTGTGTGTGTGTGTGTGTGTGCATGCATGTGCATGTGCATTCACACAGCTGGAAGACATGCTCTGCAGCTGCCCAAGGGATTCTGATTTCACCCGGTTTCTTTCAAGTTCACCCCTTGCTTTCTGAGGATCCAGAAGGTCTTTGTGACAAGGTATTTCTTTAAAAATCAATACTAGCCAGGACAAAAAGCAAAAGCAAACTGGAAGGCAGCATCATCAACAGCTAGGCTGGGACACTGTGTTTACATAAGTTGCTGGATAGGGATTCTGAGGTACACTGTCCTCTGCCGGCACAGCTTCATTAATCATGCTGGATCATAGTAACTTCAGAAAGGAGGACTTAGCATCCCTGTCTTAACAATGTTAGCCACATGAAGGCTCCAGGGCCTGGCTTTCCTGTTACTTTCCAATAGTTCTTTACTCCTATCCTAAACTCCAACAATTCCAAACTTTCATAGGTTCCTGGTTTGCAATCCACCATTTTTACCTTCTGTGATGTGAGCTCTTTTTCATTCACCCCTGTTAGAGTCCTTGGGTCAACAGTGAAAGAACTTCAATTCAAACTGGTTCAATTTAAAGATAGTGTGAAGTGGTCAGGGGAGATGGTCCAGTGGGCAAAGCACTTGCTGCACAAGGGTGAGGGTGAGTTCCTGCATCTGGAACCAAAGCACCTGCATGAGAGTCAAGTACTTCAGTGGACATCTTTAACCCTAGCTCTTTGGGGGCAGAGACAGGTGGATCTTGAGTCATTGAGACTAATCATCCAACCAACCAACCAACCAACCAAAAACACCCAAAAACCCCAAATGAGCAAAAACAAAAGCAAGACAGAGAGCATCAGAGGATGAGCCTGAATAGTGGCCTCTTGCTGCAACAGACACATTTATACCTTCATGCCCCAACCCATACACTACATATACATGTACTACATACATGCACTTATATACACAAACAATTTAAAAAATAGTGTAATTGTTATTTCTTGACATACAATAAAGGGCTCTAAAATTTGTTTTCAGGAACAGTTGGATTCATGTGCTGCTCTTTGCTCTTTTTCTTTTTCTCTCTACACCTTGTCTCCACCAGGCTCTATTCTGTGTGTGTGTGGTCTCTGTAGACATCCCAGTCTGCTTGCTAAGTGGCCCCAGTTGGATGAAATTTCTGTCAGAAGTTAGGGGTTGGAAGGGTCCTCTTTACCTTAGCTTTGGGATACCCAAGTGTGAAGCAGCACCAGGCAGGTGCTTCCGTGGCCAGATTTAGTTATGAGGTCACCTTGGTGCAGGGGAGGGAGGTGACTTAAGCAACAGGTGGAGGAGAGTCAGAGACCGTGCTTTTGTTATGTTTTTCAAGTCGGTGGGAAACCCAAGGCCATCTGTTTCTTTCTTTCTTTCTTTTTTCCTAGCTTTGCCTTTTACAACAGGCCTGTGATCTACTCTAACTTGGTTTTTTTTGTGGTGGTTGTAAGATCTGTGTCACAGCTCAGTTCCCTGGGCACATGAATACCCAGTGTTATCCCAGCACTCCTTGCAAGAAAGTTGAGTCTATCTTTCCTTATCACATTAATTTTCCTTCTGTGTCAGACAGTAGTTTATCATTTTGTTTTGTTTGTTTTGCAGACAGGGTCTTGCTATGAAGCTTAGGCTGGCATGAAATTTACTAGTAATCTAGAATAGAAATGAACAAGCAACCTTCTTCCCTGCCTCTGGAGTACTAGGGTTACGAGTGCATACCACCATGCAGTGGCTGACAGTTGACTTTATTTATGTGGTCCTGTTTCTGAGTTCTTTATCTATGCTATTGATGTTTTTGCCTACTCCTTTCTCATTGATATATCTTCTGATTATTTCAACTTTATAACAATTTTTTTTTCAAAATTCAGTTCTCACATGGAGAGGGTATGGCATGATTTTTAAAGACAGCTTCTCATGCAAGCCAGACAGACCTCAACTTTGCTATGTAGCTGCAGGTGATCTGCTACCTCCACCTGCTGGCTACAGGACATAGTCCAGCCATACGCCCAATCTGAGTGTGCTGGGGATGGAACTCAGAGTTTATTCATGGAGGCAAGTCCTTTAGCCACCGAGCTAACCCTTAACCATTACTGTTACAGAATGATCTGGTGGATGTGTATAGTGTGTGTTCAAATTGGGATGAGAATATCTATTTCCTCAGATACAGATCACTTCTTAGTGAGGAAAACATTAACATCCTTTTTTTTCTGAGCTGAGCGTGTATATCTCAGTGACTGAGCACTTGCCTCTCATGTATGAAGCTGGGTATCCAGCTCTGAGAAACAAAATTCTTTACTTTTCTTGAATCGTATAATGTGTATAGTCACTCTATTGTGCAAAACCCAAGTAGAATCCACTTCTTCTATCTAACTCTAATTTAGTGCCCACCAACCGACCCTTCTTGTCTCTCCCCCTTCTTCTCTCCTCCTTCTGGTAACCACTTTCAGTTTAGTAAATCTTACTGTCAGGTGGTGCCAACTGTCTGTTTCTAGTTTTTTAGCATTGTGTGTCTAGGCCTTTGCATCTGAGAAACTTGAGAGCTATATCCACAGAGTTATTTACTGTGCTGTTGACTGAGGAACCAACATTGAGTTTCCTATCCATGAAACTAGAATACCTCTTAATCAATTAATTAATTATGTTTTGGATCTCTCTCTCTCTCTCTCTCTCTCTCTCTCTCTCTCTCTCTCTCTCTCTCTCTCTCTGTGTGTGTGTGTGTGTGTGTAAGAGAAGGGGGGATTTATATTACATCATTGAATGGTTGAGCTAATTAGCTCAAAATCCCACTACAGCTCTGGACTTCACAGACCAAGTGTCTGGGATGGTTTATTTTGACTGCAAAGTTGATGTAGAATCTCTGGGCAAGCCTGTGAGATATTTTCTAGCTTGAGTTAACTGGGGTGAAAAGACTTTCCCTAACAGCTTGACTGATTAAAAGGGAAGAAGGTGCTATTTTTGTTACTTTTTCTGTTGCTGTGATAAAATATCCTGACAATAACACCTTGAGAGAATGACAGGCTCATTCTGGCTCACACTGGCTGGTTGTAGGCATCAGAGCAGCAGCTTGAGGCAGCGGCTCCTCTTCTCTCCATAGTGAAGGAGTGGATATTGACAGCTACGTGTGCTTAGCTCTCTCCCTTCTTCATTTGAAGTCCAGAAACTCCCAAGCCAATGCAATGGTGGTGCCTACATCAAGGGCACATCATTCTACTCAGGAAAAGTACTCAAGAAAATCTCTCGCAGCCATGCCCAGAGTGTGACAAACAGGTGTGCCCACAGGCTTGCCTCATGCAGATTCCAGATGTCAATCAACATTCACCATCACAGAGCTGAGCACTGGCATTCATTTCTTTCTGCTTTCTGACTGTGGATGCTGCTTCAAACTTCTGCTACTATGATTTATTCCCCATGATAGACTGACTGTACCTTCTGTTGTAAGCCAAAATAAGCCATTCTCCCTTAAAGTGCTATGGTCCCGTGTTTAGTTATGAGACACATCACACACAGTTACTTTTAATAGAGTCAGATAAAGTTTATGTTGTGATAATTTATGGCAATAATTCTTCTTAAAAACATTAAAGACAGAAAGAGGCTTGGCAGTGGTGGTGTATGCCTTTAGTCCAAGCACTCAGGAGGCAGAAACAGGCAGATCTCTGAGTTTAAAGCCAGCCTGGTCTATAGAGTGAGTTTCAATATAGCTAGGGCTACATGTAGAACCCCTGTTTCAAAGACAAACACAAAAATCCAAACCAAAACAAACAAACAAACAAAACAACAAAACCACTGAAGACACTGGAGAGATGTTAATAACAGCAGCAGTAGCTGCAGCAAGAGCCTTGGTATTAAAGACAAAGCTCAGATTCGGCCTCCTAGTTGCCAAATCTGCAGCCCACGTGAACACAAGCTCAAAGTATCAATCATCAAATAGAATGTGGAATGTGTCTGGGGCCTTGATGAAGCAGGGGGAGGCACAGAAATGATTTATAACTAAAGGTGAAGTGTTTGGGACGCAGAGTGGAGGACACAAGCAGAAGTAGCAGATAATGCCCGCAGAGGGGAGCTGGCTCCATTTAGACACTGTGGAGAAGAGCAGCCTTAGACAATACAGACATCAGTAAATTTCACAAGGCTTGCGTTTTGATATGAATTAAGGTTGATGAGTTTTTAGGATTTTTTTGTTTTTGAGGCAGTACCTTCGACTTTTAAACCATCTCTTCCCCTCACTGTTCCTTCTTCTATGGTTAGGGATTGGGAAAGCTAATTTCCTATTTAAAACCAGAAGAAAGCTCTCAATCCCCTTAGCCAGATGAGGGACAAGCTGAGAATGATGACAGCTCCCACCTCCTGAAGTTGATGTTTGTGACCTTTGTCCAACACTGGATTTACTTGTCACTTTTGATGTTGCCCCAAGATTTGCCAAAGCTCTCAGAAAACTTGCTGACTGAGGGAATGAATGATGTAGTTGAAGCTAGAATTTGCTGAGAGACGAAGTTGAACAAAACTTGACTGTCAGTAAAGTCAAGAGAGTAACATCTCTGGCCAAGGACAGCTTTAGATTCAAGACACTGGGTCCATTGCAAGAGACAAGAATTTACATTTTAATTTCAAAAGCTCTTAAAAACACAGAAAGCTTAAATAGACATTCACAGAAAATACACAAATAGGCAATACACAAATGAACTGATATCCAGGATATTTGTTAGGGCAATAAAAAAAGTCACGCCTTCCAGTCTCCATCTGCACCCAGAGCTGGGGGCTGTCCCACAGCTCTCTGATACAAAACCTCCCTGTGGAGAGAACTGGTCTGCCAGAAGCACTCTCCCTTCTAAGCCCTGGGCCCACAGGTAGGACCCCACTTTTTCTCCATTGATTGTCCAAAGAGAGACCTGCCTGGAGTGCAGGATTCAGGAGTCCTATTGCGGCCTGGGACTGGACTCTACCGGTTTCAGGCAGGGCGCAGAGCTGGGGCTCTTCCACAGCTCTCAGACCCAAAAGCTGCCTACAGAGAGCTGGTCTGCCAGCAGCTCTCTCACTCCAAAGATCACAGACTCATAAGGCTCACAGTCCCAAAGGAGGGACAAGCTCCAGTCAGGGACAGTAAGACCAACTAACATCCGAGATAACTAGATGGCGAGAGGCAAGTGCAAGAACCTAAGCAACAGAAACCAAGGCCACTTGGCATCATCAGAACCCAGGTCTCCCACCACAGCAAGTCCTGGATACCCCAACACAGCAGAAAGGCAAGATTTGGATTTAAAAATCATATCTCATGATGATGATAGAGGACATTAAGAAGGACATAAATAACTCCTTTAAAGAAATACAAGAGAACACAGGTAAACAAGTACAAGTCTTTTTTTTTTTTTTGCATTCTTATTTTTTTTTTTAATTAACTTGAGTATTTCTTATATACATTTCGAGTGTTATTCCCTTTCCCGGTTTCCGGGCAAACATCCCTCTCCCCCCTCCCCTTCCTTATGGGTGTTCCCCTCCCAACCCTCCCCCCATTGCCGCCCTCCCCCCATAGACTAGTTCACTGGGGGTTCAGTCTTAGCAGGACCCAGGGCTTCCCCTTCCACTGGTGCTCTTACTAGGATATTCATTGCTACCTATGGGGTCAGAGTCCAGGGTCAGTCCATGTATAGTCTTTAGGTAGTGGCTTAGTCCCTGGAAGCTCTGGTTGCTTGGCATTGTTGTACTTTTGGGGTCTCGAGCCCCTTCAAGCTCTTCCAGTTCTTTCTCTGATTCCTTCAATAGGGGACCTATTCTCAGTTCAGTGGTTTGCTGCTGGCATTCGCCTCTGTATTTGCTGTATTCTGGCTGTGTCTCTCAGGAGAGATCTACATCCGGCTCCTGTCGGTCTGCACTTCTTTGCTTCATCCATCTTGTCTAATTGGGTGGCTGTATATGTATGGGCCACATGTGGGGCAGGCTCTGAATGGGTGTTCCTTCAGTCTCTGTTTTAATCTTTGCTTCTCCCTTCCCTGCCAAGGGTATTCTTTTTCCTCATTTAAAGAAGGAGTGAAGCATTCACATTTTGATCATCCGTCTTGAGTTTCGTTTGTTCTAGGGATCTAGGGTAATTCAAGCATTTGGGCTAATAGCCACTTATCAATGAGTGCATACCATGTATGTCTTTCTGTGATTGGGTTAGCTCACTCAGGATGATATTTTCCAGTTCCAACCATTTGCCTACGAATTTCATAAACTCGTTGTTTTTGATAGCTGAGTAATATTCCATTGTGTAGATGTAGCACATTTTCTGTATCCATTCCTCTGTTGAAGGGCATCTGGGTTCTTTCCATTTTCTGGCTATTATAAATAAGGCTGCGATGAACATAGTGGAGCACGTGTCTCTTTTATATGTTGAGGCATCTTTTGGGTATATGCCCAAGAGAGGTATAGCTGGATCCTCAGGCAGTTCAATGTCCAATTTTCTGAGGAATCTCCAGACTGATTTCCAGAATGGTTTTACCAGTCTGCAATCCCACCAACAATGGAGGAGTGTTCCTCTTTCTCCACATCCTCGCCAGCATCTGCTGTCACCTGAGTTTTTGATCTTAGCCATTCTCACTGGTGTGAGGTGAAATCTCAGGGTTGTTTTGATTTGCATTTCCCTTATGACTAAAGATGTTGAACATTTCTTTAGGTGTTTCTCAGCCATTCAGCATTCCTCAGCTGTGAATTCTTTGTTTAGCTCTGAACCCCATTTTTTAATAGGGTTATTTGTTTCCCTGCGGTCTAACTTCTTGAGTTCTTTGTATATTTTGGATATAAGGCCTCTATCTGTTGTAGGATTGGTAAAGATCTTTTCCCAATCTGTTGGTTGCCGTTTTGTCCTAACCACAGTGTCCTTTGCCTTACAGAAGCTTTGCAGTTTTATGAGATCCCATTTGTCGATTCTTGACCTTAGAGCATAAGCCATTGGTGTTTTGTTCAGGAAATTTTTTCCAGTGCCCATGTGTTCCAGATGCTTCCCTAGTTTTTCTTCTATTAGTTTGAGTGTGTCTGGTTTGATGTGGAGGTCCTTGATCCACTTGGACTTAAGCTTTGTACAGGGTGATAAGCATGGATCGATCTGCATTCTTCTATATGTTGCCCTCCAGTTGAACCAGCACCATTTGCTGAAAATGCTATCTTTTTTCCATTGGATGGTTTTGGCTCCTTTGTCAAAAATCAAGTGACCATAGGTGTGTGGGTTCATTTCTGGGTCTTCAATTCTATTCCATTGGTCTATCTGTCTGTCTCTGTACCAATACCATGCAGTTTTTATCACTATTGCTCTGTAATACTGCTTGAGTTCAGGGATAGTGATTCCCCCTGAAGTCCTTTTATTGTTGAGGATAGCTTTAGCTATCCTGGGTTTTTTGTTATTCCAGATGAATTTGCAAATTGTTCTGTCTAACTCTTTGAAGAATTGGATTAGTATTTTGATGGGGATTGCATTGAATCTGTAGATTGCTTTTGGTAAAATGGCCATTTTTACTATATTAATCCTGCCAATCCATGAGCATGGGAGATCTTTCCATCTTCTGAGGTCTTCTTCAATTTCTTTCCTCAGTGTCTTGAAGTTCTTATTGTACAGATCTTTTACTTGCTTGGTTAAAGTCACACCGAGGTACTTTATATTATTTGGGTCTATTATGAAGGGTGTCGTTTCCCTAATTTCTTTCTCGGCTTGTTTCTCTTTTGTATAGAGGAAGGCAACTGATTTATTTGAGTTAATTTTATACCCAGCCACTTTGCTGAAGTTGTTTATCAGCTTTAGTAGTTCTCTGGTGGAACTTTTGGGATCACTTAAATATACTATCATGTCATCTGCAAATAGTGATATTTTGACCTCTTCTTTTCCGATCTGTATCCCCTTGATCTCCTTTTGTTGTCTGATTGCTCTGGCTAGAACTTCAAGAACTATATTGAATAAGTAGGGAGAGAGTGGGCAGCCTTGTCTAGTCCCTGATTTTAGTGGGATTGCTTCAAGTTTCTGTCCATTTAGTTTAATGTTAGCAACTGGTTTGCTGTATATGGCTTTTACTATGTTTAGGTATGGGCCTTGAATTCCTATTCGTTCCAGGACTTTTATCATGAAGGGGTGTTGAATTTTGTCAAATGCTTTCTCAGCATCTAATGAAATGATCATGTGGTTCTGTTCTTTCAGTTTGTTTATATAATGGATCACGTTGATGGTTTTCCGTATAAACCATTTCCATATTAAACCATCCCTGCATGCCTGGGATGAAGCCTACTTGATCATGGTGGATGATTGTTTTGATGTGCTCTTGGATTCGGTTTGCCAGAATTTTATTGAGTATTTTTGCATCGATATTCATAAGGGAAATTGTTCTGAAGTTCTCTTTCTTTGTTGTGTCTTTGTGTGGTTTAGGTATAAGAGTAATTGTGGCTTCGTAGAAGGAATTCGGTAGGGCTCCATCTGTTTCAATTTTGTGGAATAGTTTGGATAATATTGGTATGAGGTCTTCTATGAAGGTTTGATAGAATTCTGCACTAAACCCGTCTGGACCTGGGCTCTTTTTGGTTGGGAGACCTTTAATGACTGCTTCTATTTCCTTAGGAGTTATGGGGTTGTTTAACTGGTTTATCTGTTCCTGATTTAACTTCGATACCTGGTATCTGTCTAGGAAATTGTCCATTTCCTGAAGATTTTCAAATTTTGTTGAATATAGGTTTTTATAGTAAGATCTGATGATTTTTTGAATTTCCTCTGAATCTGTAGTTATGTCTCCCTTTTCATTTCTGATTTTGTTAATTTGGACGCACTCTCTGTGTCCTCTCTTTAGTCTGGCTAAGGGTTTATCTATCTTGTTGATTTTCTCAAAGAACCAACTTTTGGTTCTGTTGATTCTTTCTATGGTCCTTTTTGTTTCTACTTGGTTGATTTCAGCTCTGAGTTTGATTATTTCCTGCCTTCTACTCCTCCTGGGTGTATTTGCTTCTTTTTGTTCTAGAGCTTTTAGGTGTGCTGTCAAGCTGCTGACATATGCTCTTTCCTGTTTCTTTCTGCAGGCACTCAGTGCTATGAGTTTTCCTCTTAGTGCAGCTTTCATTGTGTCCCATAAGTTTGAGTATGTTGTATCTTCATTTTCATTAAATTCTAAAAAGTTTTTAATTTCTTTCTTTATTTCTTCCTTGACCAGGTTATCATTGAGTAGAGCATTGTTCAATTTCCACGTATATGTGGGCATTCTTCCCTTACTGTTATTGAAGACCAGTTTTAGGCCGTGGTGGTCCGATAGCACGCATGGGATTATTTCTATCTTTCTGTACCTGTTGAGGCCCGTTTTTTGACCAATTATATGGTCAGTTTTGGAGAAAGTACCATGAGGAGCTGAGAAGAAGGTATATCCTTTTGCTTTAGGATAGAATGTTCTATAAATATCCGTTAAGTCCATTTGGCTCATGACTTCTCTTAGTCTGTCGACATCACTGTTTAATTTCTGTTTCCATGATCTGTCCATTGATGAGAGTGGGGTGTTGAAATCTCCCACTATTATTGTGTGAGGTGCAATGTGTGTTTTGAGCTTTAGTAAGGTTTCTTTTACGTATGTAGGTGCCCTTGTATTTGGGGCATAGATATTTAGGATTGAGAGTTCATCTTGGTGGATTTTTCCTTTGATGAGTATGAAGTGTCCTTCCTTATCTTTTTTGATGACTTTTAGTTGAAAATTGATATTATTTGATATTAGAATGGCTACTCCAGCTTGCTTCTTCTGACCATTTGCTTGGAAAGTTGTTTTCCAGCCTTTCACTCTGAGGTAGTGTCTGTCTTTGTCTCTGAGGTGTGTTTCCTGTAGGCAGCAGAATGCAGGGTCCTCGTTGCGTATCCAGTTTGTTAATCTATGTCTTTTTATTGGGGAGTTGAGGCCATTGATATTGAGAGATATTAAGGAATAGTGATTATTGTTTCCCTTTATATTCATATTTGGATGTGAGGTTATGTTTGTGTGCTTTCATTCTATTTGTTTTGTTGCCAAGACGATTAGTTTCTTGCTTCTTCTAGGGTATAGCTTGCCTCCTTATGTTGGGCTTTACCATTTATTATCTTTTGTAGTGCTGGATTTGTGGAAAGTTATTGTGTAAATTTGGTTTTGTCATGGAATATCTTGGTTTCTCCATCAGTGTTAATTGAGAGTTTTGCTGGATACAGTAACCTGGGCTGGCATTTGTGTTCTCTTAGGGTCTGTATGACATCAGTCCAGGATCTTCTGGCCTTCATAGTTTCTGGCGAGAAGTCTGGTGTGATTCTGATAGGTCTCCCTTTATATGTTACTTGACCTTTTTCCCTTACTGCTTTTAATATTCTTTCTTTATTTTGTGCGTTTGGTGTTTTGACAATTATGTGATGGGAGGTGTTTCTTTTCTGGTCCAATCTATTTGGAGTTCTGTAGGCTTCTTGTATGTCTATGGGTATCTCTTTCTTTAGGTTAGGGAAGTTTTCTTCTATGATTTTGTTGAAGATATTTACTGTTCCTTTGAGCTGGGAGTCTTCACTCTCTTCTATACCTATTATCCTTATGTTCGATCTTCTCATTGAGTCCTGGATTTCCTGTATGTTTTGGACCAGTAGCTTTTTCCGCTTTACATTATCTTTGACAGTTGAGTCAATGATTTCTATGGAATCTTCTGCTCCTGAGATTCTCTCTTCCATCTCTTGTATTCTGTTGGTGAAGCTTGTATCTACAGCTCCTTGTCTCTTCTTTTGGTTTTCTATATCCAGGGTTGTTTCCATGTGTTCTTTCTTGATTGCTTCTATTTCCATTTTTAATTCCTTCAACTGTTTGATTGTGTTTTCCTGGAATTCTTTCAGGGATTTTTGCGATTCCTCTCTGTAGGCTTCTACTTGTTTATTAATGTTTTCCTGTGTTTCCCTAAGTGTGTTCATATCTTTCTTGAAGTCCTCCAGCATCATGATCAAATATGATTTTGAAACTAGATCTTGCTTTTCTGGTGTGTTTGGATATTCCATGTTTGTTTTGGTGGGAGAATTGGGCTCCGATGATGGCATGTAGTCTTGGTTTCTGTTGCTTGGGTTCCTGCACTTGCCTCTCGCCATCAGATTATCTCTAGTGTTACTTTGTTCTGCTATTTCTGACAGTGGCTAGACTGTCCTATAAGCCTGTGTGTCAGGAGTGCTGTAGACCTGTTTTCCTCTCTTTCAGTCAGTTATGGGGACAGAGTGTTCTGCTTTCGGGCGTGTAGTTTTTCCTCTCTACAGGTCTTCAGCTGTTCCTGTGGGCCTGTGTCTTGAGTTCACCAGGCAGCTTTCTTGCAGCAGAGAATTTGGTCTTACCTGTGGTCCTGAGGCTCAAGTTCGCTCGTGGGGTGCTGCCCAGGGGCTCTCTGCAGCGGCAGCAACCAGGAAGATCTGTGCCGCCCCTTCCGGGAGCTTCAGTGCACCAGGGTTCCAGATGGTCTTTGGCTTTTTCCTCTGGCGTCCGAGATGTGTGTGCAGGGAGCAGTCTCTTCTGGTTTCCCAGGCTTGTCTGCCTCTCTGAAGGTTTAGCTCTCCCTCCCACGGGATTTGGGTGCAGAGAACTGTTTATCCGGTCTGTTTCTTTCAGGTTCCGGCGGTGTCTCAGGCAGGTGTCCTGCCGCTCCTGGGCCGGTGTCTCAGGCAGGTGTCCTGCCGCTCCTGGGCCCTCCCCCACGGGAGCCCAGAGGCCTTATACAGTTTCCTCTTGGGCCAGGGATGTGGGCAGGGGTGAGCAGTGTTGGTGGTCTCTTCTGCTCTGCAGCCTCAGGAGTGCCCACCTGACCAGGCGGTTGGGTCTCCACAAGTACAAGTCTTTAAAGGGGAAACACAAAAATTCCTTAAAGAATTACAGAAAAACATAACCAAACAGATGAAGGAATTGAACAAAAACATCCAAAATCTAAAAATGGAAATAGAAACAATAAAGAATCACAAAGGGAGACAGCCTTGGAGATAGAAAACTTAGGAAAGAGATTTGGAGTCATAGAAGTAAGCATCACCAGTGGAATAAAAGAGTTGAGAGAATCTCAGGGGCAGAAGATGCTATAGAAAACATTGACACAATAGTCAAAGAAAATGCAAAAAGCAAAAAGCTCCTAAGCCAAAACATTCAGGAAAACCAGGACACAATGAGAAGACCAAACCTAAGAATAATAGGTATAGAGGAGAACAAAGATTCCCAACTTAAAGGGCCAGTAAATATCTTTAACAAAATTATAGAAGAAAACTTCCCTACTCTAAAGAAAGAGATACCCATGAACATACAAGAAGCCTACAGAACTCCAAACAGAGTGGACCAGAAAAGAAATTCCTCCCGTCACATAACAGTCAAAACACCAAATGCACAAAACAAAGAAAGAATATTAAAAGCAGTAAGGGAAAAAGGTCAAGTAACATATAAAGGCAGACCTATCAGAATTACACCAGACTTCTTACCAGAGACTGTGAAAGCCAGAAGATCCTGGGCAGATGTCATTCAGACCCTAAGAGAACACATATGCCATCCCAGGTTACTGTATCCAGCAAAACTCTCAATTAACATAGATAAAGATGCTATGGGAAGCAGAGCAAATGTTCTTTACAAAATGAAACACGGAGGTACATAGGACCTGGCAGTTGTAGACTTAGGGAGATGTGAAAGTCTTGGAAACAGGGGTGCAAAATAGTTACTTATATGCCAATGTTTATTGCAGCATTCTTTAAAATGATTGTGGTGCTTTGAATAAAAATGGTCTCCCCCAGGTCCATAGGGAGTGACACTATTGGAGGTTCAGCCTTTTTGGAAGAAGTGTGTCACTGGTGTGGGCTTTGTTGTTTCAGAAGCTCAAGCCAGGACCAGTGTCACACTCTCTTCCAGCTGCCTGATGATCCACATGTAGAACTCTCATCTCCGCCTCAGCACCATGTCAGCCTGTGTGTTGCCAGGCTTCCCACCATGATGATAATGGACTGAAGCTCTGAACTGTAAGCCAGTCCTGAGTAAATGTTTTCCTTTATATGAGTTGCTGTGTTTATGCTGTCTCTTCATGGCAATGGAACCCTGAATAAACAGTGATCAGAATATGGGATGAACCTGAGTGCTCACCAACAGGCACATGGCTGAACAAAACCTGGATTGTGCATAGCAGATCCTGGATCCTACATAGCAGAGCATTGTTCAGCCAGACATATGGTGACATTATTGTATGTGGGGGCAACCTGGATGAATTGGAGAGCACTACAGGAAATGAACCAAGAGAAGGACACTTGTAACACATGTGCATAAGACATCCACGTGTTACCTGTGTATAAGACATCCACGTGTTACCTGTGTATAAGACATCCATGTGTTACCTGTGTTGACGACATCCATTCATAGATACAGAATAATTAGACATTGCCAGGGTCTGAGGGTAGGGAAGAAAGACTTATTGCTTAGGCCTCTTTACAGTAGAGAAATGTGGAAAGAATATTGCTAATTGTACACATTATAAATATAGTTATTAAAGGTTAAACAGCAAGTAAAGACACAAACACAGAATCATATAACTTCTCATAGCTATAATTACCAAATACAAATATTTTATCATATTTACTCATAAATAAAACATTCAAGCATGGATGAAAAAGTTTCTCCCCAGTAAGCGACAAGACAGGACTCCATGTCATATCCCACTGGTCACTCTCCTCTCTGCTGGACAATTGCCATGGCAACTGCTCACCTCTTCAGTCACAGGCAGCTTTGTTTGAAGCCCCCCCCACACCAATTGCAAGGGAGATGCTGATCCTGCCCATGTGACTCCAAAGACCACAGATGCAGTGATTTGGGGTCAGATCTTAACCAGACTGGAAAATGATTATTCCAGTGTTCCCGAGTGGCTGGATACTCACTGGCAAGCAAGCACAGCTGGTCCTGGGAAGATCCTGATGGAGGGTAGCGCTGCAAACATTCCCACAGGAGCTTGAGGCTACAGCACCTCACATCCTGGTGGCAGGCCAAGAAGCAGAGGGTGGGGTTGAAGCAGAACTTCAAAACCAGTGACCTGCATCCTGAAGTTAGGCCTAGCAGCCCAAAGGCTCTACAGCCTCCCTGAGCACTGATACCACTGAGCACCAAGTGTTCTAACATATGAGTCTGTAGAAACATTTCAGACTCAGTTCTACAAATTTCCCACTGACTTCTTGATTTCTGCTCTGTTTTCAGAAGAACTGAAATCAGAGCTCTCCTCTGTCCTCTCCTGCTGCATCAGAAGTGTTACCTCTCTGAGGCTGGCTTCAGTGCTGATGGTTTGTGTCACTCAAACAATCTGCTTTTAAGGTTGTTACACGTGATAACAGGGATCTAGTTTAAATTTTAACCATTGCGTATGTTTCTCTCCATCTCTCCCTCCTTCTCCGTGTCTGTCTGTCTCTCTCTCTGTCTCTCTCTGTCTGTCTCTGTCTCTCTCTCTCTCTCTCTCTGTGTGTGTGCGTGTGTGTGTGTGTGTGTGTGCGTGTGTGTTTGTACATGTGCATCTGTGTGACCAAGTACCCAGGCACATGTTTATGTGAAGGCCAGAGGTCAGTACTAAGTGTCTTGCATTTTGAGGCAGGATTTCCCACTAATGCTGAAGCTCGGTTATTTGTATGGACTAGCTGTCTACCTAACCTAAGGAACCCTCCCAGTGCTGGGATTTTAGGCATCCTATGTCACACCTTATTTCTTTATTTTTTTACATGGATCCTGGGCATTTGAACTCAGGTCCTCATGGTTGCCTTGCAAATATTTTACCAACTGAACGATCTCCCTAGTCACCTGTTGTGTGTGTTCTAACTGCATTTTTACATTTGATCTTAGCCAAAAGGCCAAGAAGCCTAACTGCATTTTTAAAAAATTATACTTTTTTATATTTCTATTATTTTCAATCTCTCATCAATCATAAACGTGTAGACTGTTTTTGCTAATAGCAATGATGTTTCCATGAACATCCTTGAACCTTTTTGTTTGTGTATGTATTGAGCATGCAAGAATATTTGTTCATGTGCATAAGCACATGTGTTGTAAGTAAAAACACACAAGTGTGTGCTTGTGTAGAGGCCTGGGGTCAATGTTGTGTGTCTTGCTCTATTACTTCTTACCTTATTTTTTGAGATAAGGGCTCTCAGTAAACCTGGTGATCATCAATTAAGCTAGACTGGTTGGCCAGTGAGCCCCACGGGTTCTCCTGTTTCTGTCTTTGTTTCTGTTGTTGGGATTGCATGTAGAGAGAATTTCTTGTGTATAGTTTGGTTACACATTCCAAACTAACTCATAAAGAAAGACTTACTTGCTTGAATAGAGAGCAGAGAATCGTCTTTAAGTGAATTGTGCACATTGCATGATCCATACATATGCTATTGCAGAAATGTACATTACCTGTGAGAGTTTATATGTATATAAACACTAATGAAGTCAATGCAGCCCTGAAAAGATTCTGAGACACTGAGCAGATTGATTCCAACATCCTGCCTGATCCTACCTCAGACTGCCTCCAGTGCTGTTTTCTCAAAACTGCATCTGGGACAATTTCTAAATGGCTAGCTAGGTAGTCCAATATCATTGGCTGCTCCAGTCAGGACGTCTGTTAAGACCTGAACTTTCCCAGCATGCAGAGACTGGACAGCCAATGCTACAGCTAGCTTTCTTAAGATTGACCAATAGTTCATCATTTTTGTGGGAAGGGGTAAAAATGTAAAACAATGCCCCAAATTAGCAGCAAGCAATTTTAAGAGGGTGCCAGCCCCATTCCCAAGAGGTAAGGTAGATGGCTTTTGGTTGTTTATAGGATGATAGATGTTTGCTGTCTTTTAAGGGGATTTGTTTACAAGTTGTTAATGGTCAATGGTTAATGGCTTTGTCAGGGAGGAAACAAAATATAGGAAATTAGACTCAAGGATTTTTCTGTTTCTTTTTCTTTCCTCGATTTCTCTCCTAAATAATGTTTAGGGGAAATTGAAGAGAAGGGTTGAAAAGAAAAACGGGGGTGGGGGGTATAGTAATAATAGGAATAAAGAGTAGATTATAGAATCTACTCTTAAATTATAGAACAATACTAACCGAAACTCTTACATTAGTATAGATCTTTGTATATTGATATAAAATTTAAGGTTATGTCCTGTTACAACATACTGTGTATCAATGTTGTTTAAGGTATTGTATCTGCGTAATTCTTAAAAATGTAATGTTAAGTTCTAGTCCTTTTGGAAAGTGCTTTACCAACTGTTAGGGATAATAAGGAAATGCAAGTTAGCAATCAATCAATCAAACTTATGATCAGGTTAAGTACTAATTTAGTTAATTACAGAAATATGCTTCCAAGGCTGAAAGGACAGTAAATAGCTAGAAACAAACTATTTAGATATATTAGATAACAGATGGTCTTCACAATCTTAGAGATGTACAGAATATAGCATTTAAAGATGTTCTATTATTAAGAACCCCTTTTCACTAAGAGACAGGTCTATTCCTGGCCGCACCCCCATTCTACTTCCAGGAAGATATGAACATTAAAGAAACTCCATATGGAGTTTGCTTCAAAAGTGATAAGCTAGTTATTAGGTAAGAAACGTCCCTTGCTTCAACTGCAGACAAAATGCTGTCCAAACTGGACAAATGGGACACTGGAAGTCGATTGCTGAGCTTTGCAAGGACAAAGAAAGTAAGTCCTTCATAATTCCTGCTTCACAAAAAAGTCTGTTGTATATTGAGCCAGTAGGCTGAAGAGGGATGCTCCAACATTATGGAGAAATCATGGGCAATGTCCAGGCAGCTGACAGTCTCTGTCACTTGCATAGTTTTGGAAGATGCTTGCCTGCACTTCCTGCATAATCGGGTAATATTTATTCCTTCTTAGGTTTCTGATGTGGTTGAAGACTAGATAGTTGTAGTCTCACATTTAAGCTTAAATTGTTTAGGATTTAGGAAAATGTTTTAAGATCTAAGAAGATGTTTTTAGGTTAGTATGTTATGATAGAAACTGATTTAGGTACAGAACTCTCTGAACTCACCAATATAGGAGAGATAGTAGAGTACTTTCTCCAAGATTGCCAAATGCATATGGTCTGGACATTATGTATGCAATCTTACCCGACAGATTTCATAATTGTTATTATTGTATATAGTTTATTGATGTTAAAGAAAGAGCCATTTATCGGGCTGAAAGGGGGAAATGCAGAGAGAATCTCTTGTGTATAAGCTGTTGTCCTATTAGCTGAGGCAGGAAATAGGAGGTAGAGTTCTGACAGGGAGAGAATTCGGAGGTAGAGTCAGGCATGGAAAATTTGCCCTAAACTCTGATGAAAATGGCTTTGTGCACCTGAGGAGAGGTATCTAGCCATGTGGCAGGACTTAGACTAGAATAAATGGGATAATTATGTTACGTGCTATCCAGGAATGAGCCCAAGCTTTTGGCCTAAGCATCTATTCATAAATAATTCAGTCTCTAAGTCATTATTTCAGAAATTTGAACATGGGTGGAAAAGCCCACAGTTAACAATTGCAGGTGTGTGTGTGCGCTGTGCCTAACTTTTTATTTGGGTCGTGAGGATGTGACTTTAAATTTTATGCTTGTATGGCAAGCATTTTGCTGACTGAGAAGTGTCTTTAGTCCCTTGCCTTTGTTTTTAAGAATAATGTAAATGTAGAATTGTTGAGTTGAAGGTACCCAATAAAAAATAGAGACATAAGTCACATAACACAACGATTGAACTCATCTCGTGTCCAGTAGCATTTAGCTATGCAACAATGGCTTCCATTTTCAAAACGACATAAGTTCAAAAGAAAACCCTTTACCCACTGACCAGTAGGATCGGGAGTGTCCTGTGTCTGTGTTTGGTTGTCATCGTGTGGTGCTGTTGGGAAGTTCTATACCAGTGACTCTCACCTTCCCAATGCTGTGACCCTTTAATACAGCTCCTCGTGTTGTGGTGACCGCCAACCATAAAGTTATTTTGTTCCTACTTCATAACGGCAATTTTGATACTATTAAGGATTGTAATGCAAATATCTGATATGCAGGATGTCTGACATGCCATCCCTGTGAAAGCGTCATTCAACCCCAAAGGGATAATGGCCCCATAGAGAACCATTTGAGAACCACTGTTGTAAAGGCTTTAAGAAGTAGAGCTGACTTAGCAGTAGGCCTGCTGGGAGTGTGGGAAGGAATGTTGGAACCCAGTCTCATCGACCCCCTCTCTCTGATGCCTTACCTGCACGTGGTGAACAGACCTTGTGTGCCAAACACTCCCACCAGAACAGCAAGGACAAGGGGCTTTAAAACTGCGAGCCTAGAACCTTTCCTCCTTATACGCTGTTTATTTTTAGACATTTTTGTTATAGTAATTACAGGTTACTGACCAATAAACACAATTTCTGAACACTAGTCCTGACTGTCAGCCCTAGTCACCCACCATTCACTTCTTTCATATAAATAAAATCATAAATGACCTTTTGTGTTTGAACTCTTTCAAAGAGTGTTCACACTGAAGCCTGTTATCAGTGTTCCTGTTGCTTCTCCTACTCTTCCTCTTTCTCCCTGTCCTCCATCCTGTCTTCTTTCTCCTCCACGTCATTCTCCTCCCTGGCCTCCACCACCACCACCTCCTCCTCCTCCTCCTCCTCCTCCTCCTCCTCCTCCTCCTCCTCCTCCTCCTCCCCCTCCTCTTCTTCCTCCTCCTCTTTTCCTCTTCTTCTGCTCCTTCCTCCTTCTCCCCCGCCCCGTCCTCCTACTCCTACATTTTTATCACTGAAAAACAATCTCACTAACTGAACAGATCACATTTTGCTTATCTATTCATCTTTTAATGTTTCTTGAGGGGCAGAGGAGATAGTGAAGATTCTGGTCTGTAGTTTCCCAGAAACAGTTCTCAGGACAGATTGAGCTGTGACACTTGAAAACACCTTGGAGAACAAAAGATAAGGCAAGGAAGCAGAGAAGGCAGGACTGTGCTTCACAGCAGCGTCAACATGCTAACGCAGGTTATCTCTAAGCCCTTCCTATTAGGCAGAGGGATGATACTGCCCATTTCACTGAAGAGGAAACTGAGGTGAGAAACAGATATGGGATGTGAGATCCAGCTCAAGCCCTGTACACTTTTCACGATCTCAGTCTGAACATGAATTTTCCCCATGCTCAGCTTCATTCAGACCTCTTTGCTGCCAGAGTCTCTGCTTCCCTTCCGCTGGTGTGGTAGACAATGCAAAGGGCTCTTGCTCTGAGGTTGAACACGGTTCTGTTTCAGATTCTGGACGGGGACTCAACTCCTTACACATGTGCTTGCTCCTCTCTTTGATCCCACCGGTCACTTCTGGAACTGCTTCAAAAAAAAGGTACTGAGCACCAAACCAGCGACACCCTCAAAGACGAACACGAAGGGTTTGAAATGTAAAACTCATTAACTTTTATTAAACCTGAAATTAATTAGCCCTGTCTCTGGGTTAAAGTTCCCACAGAGGCTGCTTATGCTGGCTATTTGTAGATGAGGATGAATGGATTTTGGGTGCAGGTTGCTAGGGATCTCTAATGCCTTACTTGAAGCCAGGTCTGGGGTTGGAGGGGATAGGTTGAAACAGTCTTTCTTGCTAAGCAGTTCCAAGTATCAAGTTTTCAGCACAGTTGTGAGCAAAAGGAAAAGCCTGGGTTGCAGCAGTGGGAGGCAGCAGATCAGCAAGGCAAACCCAGGAAAGGCATCCTTCCTGGAGTGGAGGTTTTTACAGCATTTCAGAAAGTGTTGTTAGACTGGGTCCTTGTGGACTAGTTTACTGGTCATTAGCTGCTCCAAGGAGGACATAGGAACAATAAGCTGAGGCTCTTCAATTAAAAGTTAGGAATTCCAGCCATTGAATATGAAGAAACAGACAGCAGCAAATAGGTTAAGTCTCCAAGGTACACAAAGCAAAAGGAAAGAAACCTTTAACCCAAACCTTTCTATTTGCATTGCTGTGCCCAGGCTGCTGCCTCTGCCTGTTGCCTGTGTAGATGCCCCCTGCTGTTCAGCCACTCAATTACCCACCCACCCCTCAGGGAATGTGAAGAGTTAATAAATAAGGTCTATTTCCCCCACTTATTTCCCAAATGTCACTGGTGGCACTTGATGTCACTGAGCTTCCTGACCCCATTAAGAAGAGTGTAAAGTAGAAGGACAAGAGCTTGTAATAACTTTACAACCCCCACAAGTGAACACTCACAGTCTGTTGGCTGGCAGTAGTCACATGGCCCACTGCAGAGGAAGCTGGGAAGTGTCCAAGAGAATATGGAATAATTGGTGTTGAGAAAGAGTATTCTTGGTGTCACACAAAGAAGTACACTAACAAAATGAAATTAATCTAGCAAGGCAACTACTTTCTTATAAAAGGGTGAATCATAACCCAAACCAAACCAGGAAGCACACCAGGCTGTGTTAGGGAAGTTCATTTAAATTCTTATTCTAATGCAATTGACGACTGTGTCTTGCTCTGTTGGTGGGAGATTGACCCCCACTTCTGGTCCTCTTTGTGCTTCCTGTTCTGCTGAGGTGTGAGGGTGTAAGAATGGCCTGTAGACTCACATAGGGAGTGGTACTATTAGGAGGTGTGGCCTTGTTGGAGTAGGTGTAGTTTTGTTAGAGGAGGTATGTGATTAGGGGATGGGGTTTGAGGTCTCAGAAGCTCAAGCCAGTTCACTTCCTGATGCCTTCGGATCAAGATATAGAACTCTCAGCTGCTTTCTCTAGCACCTTGTCTGCCAGCGCACTGCCATGCTTTCTGTCACGATGGTGATGTATCAAAACTATGAACTGTAGGAAGCCACAACTTTTCTTTATAAGACTTGCTGGGATCTGGTGGGTGATTCATGGTTCCAATGCTCAACTGACCACAGATCCTTCTAGAAGCCTCCAAATGCTTTTCAAAAATCTTTACTCTGTACAGGGAAAGAGGCATCCAGTGAGTAGAAAATGCCCCAACTGGGGTGGCGTGGTGTGGTATGTCTGTCCAGTTGGGACCGGAAAGAGGTCTCTGTCCATCTGAGGACTTGGTGAGGGGTATGCTGCTGAGGATTCTTTTAAGCCTAAGGACTGACTGTTGGCTGCAGGCATGAGATGTGTACAGGAGGAAGCTGTGCCAGCCAGCTCCTGACTGTTTATCTTTCCCAACACAAAGGTGAGAGAGTGAAGTTTTACTGTGCCTGCTTCAGACTTCCCTTGAAAGTTTCAAAAGCCCCCACTCCCTAGGATTATATATGCATATTGTAAAGTCACAGCCCCACAGGCTGTATACACATGCAAAGCCTTTGAAACTCCCACTACTCAGAACCAATACTGTCTTGCTGCTGCTCTGACATCCTCAGTATTTCAAAGCTTACGTGCATATCTTCCCCCATCCCTCTCCCTTTCTTTCTCTCCATCCCTCTCTCATACACACCCTTACACACACTCCTATGTGCCCACACTTACAAGGTTCTCTCACATCTGCACACATTCTCACGTGCATACTCATGTGCAAAACGCACACATGCTGTTATGTAAATGAGACCACATCGTGACTGCTGGCTAACCTGCTTTTTCACTCAACATTCTGTCATGGTCTTCTTTCTGGGTCAACAAATTTAGAAATATCTCATCAATTTTAATGGCTGCTTAAAATTCCACTGTGTGGTTAAAATTTATCCTGTTTGAGCAGGCCCCTCTTGGTGGACATTTCGGTTGATTCTGATGTTGCTGTGATGTTGCTTACAGTCAGACCCACATGCATAACTTACTGCTCATTTAAGCACACCCTTAAAAAACCCACACACCTTGTTTTAAAAGTATTAAACATAATGGTCTTACTTGGAGGTATGTGTGTGGAATTGAGGTGAGAAAAATATTGTGGCAGGTCCTGAGATCCTGAATCCCCTAGAGATTTCTCAGCATGGGAATGGAACTGGAAAACAGGGTAAAGTCAGGGATCCTAGGATTTCTGAGGATGAAGATTATGCTAGAAGTTCTGCTGTGACCTATTGAACAAGGATTCTTACAGTTAGGGTTTTACTGCTGTGAAGAGACACCATGACCAAGGCAACTCTTATAAAGGGCAACTTAATTGAGACTGGTTCACAGGTTCAGTCCATTATCATCAAGGTGGGAACATGGCATCATCCAAGCAGGCATGGTGCAGGAGGAGCTGAGAGTTCTACATCTTCATCTCAAGGCTGCTAGAAGAATACTCACTTCCTTCCAGGCAGCTAGGATGAGGGTCTTATAGCCCACACCCACAGTGCCACACCTGTTCTAACAAGGCCACACCTCCACTCCCAAGCATATACAAACCATCACAGTCCTTAAGGGTGGAGTAGAGGTACCAGGTAAGAAGGAGGACACATAGGCAGAGAGAAACAAAAGAAAGCTATGGCCACTCACTGCAATGCTGGTTCACTGGCATAACTCAGTTTAAATTGAATTCTAATGTCTCAGGAACACAGAGGCCCAGAAAATTATACTCTTGCAAGATACGTGATAGATACCAGTGTGAAATGCATTGGAGACACTAAGCAAGCATGTTGTCTGAGGGATTTGGAGAAAACTCAGGAGGAAGTCAGCTCAGGTAAGTGCTGCAAAGGTTTCTGAAATGACCTGATGCTGCAATGAGCTGGGTAGGGAGGAGCATCATGGGCTGAGAGAACTAGAATGATGGCTAGGGAGGGTATGGTGAGATTCTCACCTTCACAAAGCCTCACATGTAGACAAAAACCAGGTAACTTGAAAATACTGTGCTAAATGTTAATGGCCATGGGAACTGTTCTCAGCCTGGGGAAGAGCTTGAGGTTGGATAAAATTTAACCAAGACTGTATTTTCCAGAAAAGTTTTTCTAGTATCTTATCTTAGAGACCAGAAAGATATTTTCCTGTAAGTTAGAGGCAATAGATGACTATTGTCTTGTTATAAAATTAAAGAATTGGTAAACAAAACCTATAAATAAGTTATAAATTATTATGGTTGGCATTCAAGTCAACTTGCCACAAATTAGAATCACTTGAGTTGAGAGCCTGCCCAAACACAAAGTCTGATTACCTTACTGATGTGAGAAGACACACCCTGATGGTGGATGGCATGTTCCAGAAGTGACCCTGATAAGGAGAGCTGGCAGAGATCAGGTTCCTAGGCTTTTTCTAGCTTGGCCTCCTCTTGCCACTGAGGCAATTTACCCTGTTGCTGATGGAACTAATCTCATAATCTTTTGGTTTTCATTTGACCTTCTAAGATTTTTTTTAAGGTATAAATATTATCTCAAAGTGTATAATATTATATACTTTCATGATACTAATAGTAATACAGACTATTAAATAATTCTAGAAATAAGCCTCATCTACCTTCCTGTATGTATTTTCAGGTTATTGTGTTCCTCAAATATTTTTGAGACCTCCTGAAAATGGCATTTAAAATATTTAGGTTTTCTACCATTCCTAATATTAACCCTTTAGGTTTCCAAGAAGATGATGGTGCTCTAAAACAATGAATCCGCCTGGATTGTGGTAATGTTACCCTTGGGCAAGACTGTACCATTCTTCTGCTGCCATGATCTGTGCAAACAGTGGACACCTTTGGGCTGGCTTCTGTGTTGTACCTAACCAGGATTGCTGCCAAGCTGAAAAATAGCACCCAAAGATCAACTTTGGAATACAGACTGCTTAGGACATTCAAATTTCTGTGTTCATTTGAGAATGACTTAATCTTAAGAGTGCCAAATACAACCAAGCTGGACATTGTAGAAAGCTTGGCAGAAATAACTCCATTATTGTAAATAGTTTCACTGTGTTACAGTTAAAATATTTCCTTTTTCTTTAGACAGAAATGGAATACAGGAATAATTGGAAGGAAGGGTAGATTATTCGGTCTACTCAAACTACAGAGCTGTACTAGCGAACAGTCTCACATTGGTACAGATTTTTGTATAATGAGACAGAACTGGTATCATGTTTGTTACACTGATATAGTTTTTTTATATTGATACAAAATTAAGGCTATATTTTGTTATAACATACTGTATACATGTTTCAAATCCTTGTGAGGTATTAAAAAACGCAATGTTAAGTTCTAGTCCTTTTAAAATCTATCACAAACTGCTTAGGATACTTAAGAAATGGTAGTTACACTATCAAGTTCATGGCCATGCTAGATACTAGTCTAGTCTATTACAGAAATGTTCCAAGGCTGAACAGATAGCATATATCCAACACAGGCAGTGTCTGCCTATTCATATATGTGTTAGATAGACAGACAGACAACCTTCAAAACCTCAGAGATCCACAGAGTATGCCCTCTAAAGATGTTTTACTAATAAAAGACTTTTGACAGTGAGATACGTCTGCTCCTGGCAGCACCTCCATACTACTTCAAGGAAGAAGGCGAACACTGAAGAACTCAAAGGTAGCCATGAGGCAAAAAAGCCCCAAAACCCTGCCCCTCCATCAACTACTTACAGTATGTGTCCAAACAGGACACAAAGAGTCAAGTCCTTTATACTCACTGCTTTGCAGAAAAGTCCCAGATCTTCTGAGCCACTCGGCAGAAGAGATGGACCTCCAACTTTGTAGACTTGCAGCCTTGGGTGACGGACAGGAAGCCAGCCGTCTCTGCCATTTCTATAGCTTTAGAGACTGTTTGCCTTGCACTGCCTGTTTACTCTGGTAATAGCTATCCTTCTCAGGTCTCTGATGGGCTTGAAGACTAGATAGTTATAGTCTCACAGTTAAGGTTAAGTTGTTTAGGACTTACAAAAATGTTTTAAGGTCTAAAAAGATCTTTTTAGGTTGATAAATGCAAGTTTTGATAGAAAGTGATTTTGGTAAAGAACTTTGGACTCAGCAAGATAGGATAGATAGTACTTTCTCCGAGGTTGCCAAATACAAATGGACTGGACATGGCCAATGTAGTTTTTAACCAGAAAATATATAGTTTATTGATGTTAGAGAAAAAAGTCTCTTATTTACGTCAAAAGGGAGAAATGTTGCAGGATATTTGATCACTCTGTGAACCCCGAGACTGCACACTAGAAAAATCTGTCTCCAATTGTGGTGTGACTCAGCCCTAGCACACACCTTTAATCCAAGAGTGTTGCAGGATATTTAATCACACTGTGAGATTACATACTGGAAAAACCTGTTTCTGGTTGTAGCTCAGTCCTGGCACACTGTGGATTGAAAAAAATATATGTATGTATATGAAAATATATACATATATTTATATATATGTAATATATATGTATATATATTTATATATATATTTATATGAAAATATTTTTTTCAGGAGAATGTATAGAGAGACACACAGTAAGTAGAAAGTAGGGACATTCAGTTGGAAGCATTTTCTTAGGACAATGTGGAGAAGGAGAACCGTTTTTCCTCCTTCTCGGACATGAGTGGTGTAGGATGGTCAGTTGGGCGCTTTCACGGCCTCTCTCAGCTAGTAGGCTTTCACCACAGCATCTGGTTCCTGAGTCTTCATCTGGTAAAATCGACTATTTTGGATTTTGTTTTTAAAACAGCACAGAAACAGCATGTTCAAGCTTTCGTTGTGGGCCAGGGACCAGCTGCTCTCTAGGAACTACCCAGGTTTCCAGTGCCAGACTGGGACTACTGAGGCACTCTGCCTTTTGCCAAGACAGTTGCTGCCATGCATAGAGTCCTTGTGGGATACTCTGACTAAAGAGGCATCAGCCCGGATGACAGAGTAACTACCAGGTCCTCAGCCTCCAGGGGTGCTGCTGTTGTTATTACTTTAAAGCTGACTTACTGCATTTCTCTCTATACATTTGGATATATTAACATATAAAAATGTATGCATATATAATTTACAATGTAATCTTCCAGCTATAATTATGTATATTATAACTAATATGTAAAATACAGTTAACGAATGGTCATTCCTACAGTTCCCACTCCAATAAAGAAGTGATCTAGGAACTTCCTGAAAAATAAGTCAAAATAACCATCTTAAGAAAGCTCAGCAAGATGCCAGAAAACACAGGTTGACTAGGGAACCAAGGAAGGAAATCACTGCATGAGCAGAAAGTGCTCATTGTGAGAGAAGCAGAGCCAGGGAGATTGGTCTCTAGCACTCACATTACAAAAAAAGAAAAGCCGTTCATGTTGGCACTTGCTTGTAATGTTGGTGCTGAAGACCTGTTAAGCTCACAGACAGGCCTACCAGCCTGACCAGTAACCCTGCCTCAAAAATAAGGAGGAGAGCAACTGAGAAAGACAAAACCACCCAATGTTGACTTTTGGCCTTCCAATATTCTCATGAAATATGCATTTCTCCCTCCCCACCAATGCACACAAATCTACCCATCCCACATGCCACCCTTCACACATGAACAATAAATAAATAAATTATATATATATATATATATATATATATATATATATATCACCATAAAATAGACTTGAGAAGAAATGAAATTCTGGTGCTGAAGAATACAATTAAAGAAGTTAAAAGGTGGATGGAGAGTGTTAACAGAAGAGGGAACAAGCTGAAACAGAACATTTGAAATTAGCAACAAAAACCAGAAGGAAGGAGTGAAGACAGCAGATTAGCTGGAGGGATACCCTCAAGAACTGGAGAACCAGCACTGGGGTACAGGCTCCTAGCAGCCATTGGTGTAGGGCTCCTAGCAGCTGAGAGAGGAGCTCAGGTAGTTTGTAGGGCAGGAGCAGAATGTAGGTACATAAATGACCGTGGGATGGATCACTTTGTGGTTATTCCTGAGTTTAGAGAGGAAGGGAGAAATGCTCATAATTGTTTATAGAGCTGAAATTACAGAAAAGGAAACTGGGAGAAGAGATGATTTTAAAAAACTGAAATGTGTCCAGGAATTGACTTGACATAAATCCTATATATAAAACTCCAGAAGGTCAAAAACTCCAGACCTGGTGTGTGGTAGTTTCTGAAATTACTGTCAAGCATACTTGTGGCAAAGGTCTCTGTAAATACTTGCTTCCACAGGTGGAGTGGCTTGTGTTGTTCATGAATTATGTCCTGAGGGTCATCCAGAAGCCTCTGCTCTGCACATCCTTAAGTCTAACCATAGAATCCTGGGATGGGCATGCTTGTATATTTGTCTAGCATCTCTATCAATGCCCCTCCCTCTTCCTCTTTCTTAAATGAAGTAAGCCTTTGTGGTGCAGGTGTATATCTGGCATTTTTATATAAAAGGCCAGTAAGCCTCAGCTTAAGTATAGCCTGATTTTCTTTGAGGAACTGCTGCTTTCTTTTTTTTTTAAATTTAGACAGTGACTGTTCAAGAATGGATGTCTGACTGAGTTGTATTTAGGAGAGAGGTAAAGAGAAGCCATTGAAAACTCCAGCAAGTCTTCCTGTAATAAAAAGCACAGGAAAAGACAACCTCATTCTGTCATGTCGGACTCTTACACCGAGAATGGTGGTTGCTGATGGCATTTGTTGCCACTTTAAGATCAACACGAAAAAACACGGAGAAGAGACTGGGGAACAGAGCTCTTGATGTCATCGTGGAGGCTACATCTGCCTGCACCACGTCTGTGAAAAATACTCCACAGCAGGACTCCCCACCACGTGAACTGGTAAATGTGTTTGTGTTTTCATGACTCGAAGAACAAATATCATAACCAATACATATCCACCGACTGACGACAATCTCTGCTGATGGATCTGCCCATGCTGTTCTGTTTCACACTCAGAGAAGCAAATCATGGTCCAGAACAGACTACCCTGAGCTGCCCATCACAGGTCCATGCTCTGAATCTTGCTGTGTCTCTCGTTTCGGAGCTGTGACTACTCAGTTTTTCCTTCTGAACCCTGGCTTCCTTACAGATGAGAAAGGACCATCTTAGAGATCCTCTTCTGTGTTCTCCTGTTCTGCCAGTTTTGAGCTCTAGGTGCCTTGTGCCTGCTCGTGGTAGGAAAGAACACAAAAAATTTACTAAATGCTTTGACGTAGGCTCTGTAGAATAGAAGGAATATTATTTTATTTTTATTTTTTACAAAGCTGTCTGTAGGGAGCTGGAGAGATGGCTCAGTTAAGAACACTGGCCACTTTTCCAGAGGACTTGGGTTCAATTCCCGGCACCCACATGGCAGCTCACACCTCTCTGTACTCCAGTTCCAGGACTTCTGAAGCCCTCATACAGGCACACATACAAGCAGAACACCAATGAACATAAAGTAAAGCATCTCTCTCTCTCTCTCTCTCTCTCTCTCTCTCTCTGTCTCTCTGTCTCTCTGTCTCTCTGTCTCTCTCTGTCTCTCTGTCTCTGTCTCTCTGTCTCTCTCTCTGTCTCTCTGTCTCTGTCTCTCTGTCTCTCTGTCTCTCTGTCTCTCTGTCTTTCTCTCTCTCTGTCTCTCTGTCTCTCTCTCTGTCTCTCTCTCTCTGTCTCTCTCTCTCTCTCTCTCTCTCTCTCTCTCTCTTTCTCGTAGAGTTTATTTTCTAGACGAATGGCTTGATTACTCTCAAGGATTCAAGTCTTTTATTGTTTACAAAATAAATTTATAGAGTCTTGGACTGAAGTATAGGGGCCAACCCTCTATTCCTTCACACTATCTGGGCGAATGATTATGAAGTAGAAAAAGGTTGGGTTTCTTTGTACAGCATACTAAAGTGCAATAGAATCTTGTGTTTCACAGGCCATGGGTAAGAGGAAAAGGATTCAGAGAAAAAAGGAGGTTTAAGGGATGAGATACCTAAGGTGACAAGTGATAAGAAGGGTGTCCTGAGGATTTGATTTCTTAAGACACAGGAATCTTATGTTTCTGTTTTGGTCCCAGGTGTGGGATATGGGGCTGCTTTAGATTGTCCACAGCAGCTGACTATGATTTGCCTAGTGCTTTATCACACGTATGACTTTCCCAGCTGCAGATAGTCTCTGCAAGTGTAGTATGCTTGGAATTTTGGGGACCCTAGAAAGGGTTTATAAATGCTTGCTCCTAGAGAGGGTCTGTGAGAGGGCTGTTGCTCCTCCTCCTGCTGCTGCTAGTTACTAGTTGCTGCTTGTTGCAGTTTGTCCAGTGGTCATGTGTAAAGAAACAAAAAAAAAAAAAAAAGAAATTGGATATTATGACAGAAAAGATTAAACGTGCTTCAAGGAACTTGATGTCCCCAAAGCAGCAGAAAGGAGCCTTTTAGAAAAGAGCAGACCACTGTATGGTGTTTCAAAATGATTTCTTTCCCCACCATTATAGGCAAGCATTCTAGCATCAAGCCAGTCCTTCCTAAGCTTCTAGCCTTTCTCTTCTTGTATTGGGGATTGGATGGGTGGAACAGGGGTGGAGAAGGGTGGTAGAAAAAGGAACCTGTAAAGAGCTCAAAAGTCTGGCTACAGAAATGGCACTGGGAGGATATGGATGCAAGAGAGAAATTTTCGGATGATATGGGGCCTCAGATACCACCACATCATTGTTATGGGGTACTGTCACTTAGTCACTTTGTGCTACATTGTACCTCTGTCCAATAACCTTAGACCTTTGGTGAAATTATCCAGCATACTTCCTGTTCCTATGTTTGGGGCATTTGGGAAGAATAATGAAAGAATGGAGAAGAAAATTCATTGTGGGTTGAAGACAAGAAGAAAGAGTGTGTACATTTCTTTTTTTTTTTAATTTTTTTTCTTTTTTAACTTGAGTATTTCTTATATACATTTCGAGTGTTATTCCCTTTCCCGGTATCCGGGCAAACATCCCCCCCCTCCCCTTCCTTATGGGTGTTCCCCTCCCGACCCTCCCCCCATTGCCGCCCTCCCCCCACCAGTCTAGTTCACTGGGGGTTCAGTCTTAGCAGGACCCAGGGCTTCCCCTTCCACTGGTGCTCTTACTAGGATATTCATTGCTACCTATGAGGTCAGAGTCCAGGGTCAGTCCATGTATAGTCTTTAGGTAGTGGCTTAGTCCCTGGAAGCTCTGGTTGCTTGGCATTGTTGTACATATGGGGTCTCGAGCCCCTTCAAGCTCTTCCAGTTCTTTCTCTGATTCCTTCAACGGGGGTCCTGTTCTCAGTTCAGTGGTTTGCTGCTGGCATACGCCTCTGTGTTTGCTGTATTCTGGCTGTGTCTCTCGGGAGCGATCTACATCCGGCTCCTGTCGGTCTGCACTTCTTTGCTTCATCCATCTTGTCTAATTGGGTTGCTGTATATGTATGGGCCACATGTGGGGCAGGCTCTGAATGGGTGTTCCTTCAGTCTCTGTTTTAATCTTTGCCTCTCTCTTCCCTGCCAAGGGTATTCTTGTTCCCCTTTTAAAGAAGGAGTGAAGCATTCACATTTTGATCATCCGTCTTGAGTTTCATTTGTTCTAGGCATCTAGGGTAATTTGAGCATTTGGGCTAATAGCCACTTATCAATGAGTGCATACCATGTGTGTTTTTCTGTGATTGGGTTACCTCACTCAGGATGATGTTTTCCAGTTCCAACCATTTGCCTACGAATTTCATAAACTCGTTGTTTTTGATAGCTGAGTAATATTCCATTGTGTAGATGTAGCACATTTTCTGTATCCATTCCTCTGTTGAAGGGCATCTGGGTTCTTTCCAGCTTCTGGCTATTATAAATAAGGCTGCAATGAACATAGTGGAGCACGTGTGTACATTTCTTAAAGAAATTTTCACAGATGAACTGACCAAATTTTCAGAGGCAATGAAATCATACAAAAAGGGATGAGGTAAACTTGGTTCCTACATCTGAGAATCTCTGGGATAACTGAAGGATGATCATTAAGGTGAACACACAGAGTGAGAAGAGGGCTTGAGCCATTTGTCATAAATGATGTAGAGAAGAGTAATGTTAGAGACTGCAGGACCACTTGGGTCTGGAGGACACCCAGGCGAGATGCACAGGGTCTGTGTTCCAGTGTAAATTGATAAGTGGGAACCAGATAGTTCCTTCATTCATTCTATTTTCAGATGTGAGATCTGAGACTCAAAGACATTTTCTAAACATCCTGCTATCTTCATAACAATTTCTCAAGTGAGTTCTTTTCCATCTACTGGGATCTTTTGCAGCTTGGCTTCCAGAGCTCCACTAGAGGAGATGATATTTGCAGGATTGATTACTGTTTGCCTTTTAGTATGTTTTGTAATGCTTCTCTGATGGTGAACACTATGCTAATGATAAAATGTACTGCTGAAAGACTGTAAGACCTAGTCCTATTACTACGTCTTAGTCTTTGAGTGAGCCTGTGCTTCTGAATTTTGCTTCCCAGGTTTCCCTTTCCTCCAAGGAAAAACAGGATGGGTTGAGCTGATGATTGGGAAGTCCATTTTCTCAGGCTTCTATTAAACCTAGAAAGGTTGGGTTCTGATTTAAAAGGCTCTTCTGAATGCAGATCATATTAGAAAAGAGCAGACCACTGTATGGTGTTTCAAAATGGCTTCTTTCCCCACCATTATGGGCAAGCATTCTAGCATCAAGCCAGTCCTTCCTAAGCTTTTTGCATATGGAACTGCACTCTGGTAATTATGACAGGGATATGAAGACTACAGTGAGCAATTACTGCTAATTTATTTGCTCTTTCTTTTAACAATTTCATATGTATACATGATGTTGTTTCGGGGTAAATTTAGCCTCATTGTCCCCCATCCTCCCTGTACTTCTGCTAAACTCCCCCCCCCCGCTCAATGTGTTCTTTCTGTTTTTATGTCTCTTTTTGTGTGACCCCACTGAGTTCAATTAATGTTGCTTGCATGAGTTTGGGAAGGGGCTATTTACAAGAGCATGGGCAATTGGCCAGTGGTGCACCACTGAAGAAAATGACTCCCCTTCTCCTCAGTGACCATTAACTGCTCAAGAGGGGATACAATAATCACGATGGAATGCTGATGGCTCAGTCTTGTGCAGGTGACCAGAGCTGTTGTGAGTTCATGAATGCAATGTTCATCAAGTTGAGAAGATAGCATTTCCTAGCACTCCTTCCATCACCCAAGCCTTACTGTCTTTCTAGTCCTGCTTTTGTGCTGTTCACTGGGACTTGGAGAGGATGGTGCAGATGTCCTATTTCCAGCTGGACACTCAACTCTCTTATTCTCAGCATGTTGACCTGTTATGATTCTCCGCATTAGCTGTCACCCATTGTTCATTCCTTCCTCTCTCTCTCTTCTGTCTCTGTCGTCTCTGTCTCTCTCTCTCTCTCTGTCTCTCTCTCTCTCTCTCTCTCTCCCCCACAGTCAGTGTGCATAACCTTTAATAAGATGGAAACAGACCCAGTGACCCCGTCAGTTTATCTCTAGTTCTTCCTGGGAAACAGTAATGATGCTAAAGTGTTGAGAAGCCAGGGTCTTTGCACTGATGTAGTGGGAGCATCCATACACTAACTATTCCACAGCTCCTTACACCTCCATTGGACCACTAATTGTGCTATTGCAATGTCTGTCCCTTGCAGTCTCATTGAACTATGTAGTCTCCTATTACTGCCAGAGCCCATTAAAGCTGCATCGGCAATAGCTTCTGAATTTCCTTCTCTCACCTTATAGCTAGCGCTTCCCCCTTGCTGCTGAGTAACTAGTTCAGGCTTTATCATTTTCTTAACTGGTCCCTTGGCCTCTTCTTTCTTTAGTTGGCCATCAGAATTCTTCAATTGTCTCTTAGAGAATCTCTTAGCTCTAGTGTCATAAAAAGAATCCATTGGCTTTAAGTAAAATTTACAATCTCTCCTGCTCTTGGTTTCTATAATTAGTTTCCTACAAATACTTTCACACAATAAGAGCTTTTCCTATTTTTTATATTCTGAGGCCAAGTAGATAAGCCATCATTGTGATACTAGTAAATTTAATTATTTTTATATCTCAGTAATAACTCAAATTAACACAGGCACAGGTATTGACTTCCATTAGAGAATTACTGTTGAGTCTCCTGTAAATCTCTGGTGCAATTTCTTCAGGAGTGTGTGAGGTGAGGGGATGTTCGGCAGCCCTTTCTCAGGAAGACGTATGAAAGCAGAGAGGACTTGGTGCTACTGCCTGAGTTAATAATGAATAACAGCTGGTTTGGTATTCTCCAGTTCATGCAAACATCCAAGTTGGGGCCCAAAGTCACCTCATTATTTTCCTTTTTGTAAGACTTGGGTTCCAAAGAAGCTAAACAAGGAGGAAGGCCCAGGGGAGGATGTTGAATTTCACTTAGAAGGGGGAATAAATAAAATAAGATCTCCATCTTATGGAGAACTGGATGGGAAAGAGGATGGGGAAGGATTTAGGGGGATCAGGATAAAATGTGGGGAGAAACAGGAGAAAGGACCAGAGAGGGTCAGGAGAATAAATGGAAATTGGTAGCTGGTGGAGATGGGGGTTGGGAAGCATCTCTAGGACATGCCAGAGACCTGGGCTGGGGCAAGCTCCAGGAGTCTATGGGGGTGAATTTAGCTGAGACTCCTAGTAGTGGGGATATGGAACTTGTAGTAGCCAGACAGGACTCCCAGGGGAAAAAAGGTCACCAACCCACACATAAAACTATTGATCCAAGATTTGTCCCATCTAAAAGAAATGCAGGGACAAAATGGAGCAGAGACTCAGGAAATGGCCAACCATAACTGAGACCTATTACAAGGGCAAGCAACAATCCATGACACTATTATGTTTGCAGACAGGAGCATACCATAAGAACCTCTGAAAGGCTACACCCAGCAGCTGACTGAAATGGAGACCTACAGGCAAACATTGGACAAAGCTTGAGTACTCTAATGGAAGAGTTGGGGGAAGAATGGGGGGTCCTGAAGGGTCTAGGAACTCCACAGGAAGACCAACAGAATCACTAACCTGGACCCTTGGGGCTCCCAGAGACTGAAACACCAACCAAAGAACATACATAGGCTGGACCTAGGTCCTCCTGCATATATGTAGCACAGGTGCAGCTCAGTCTTCATGTGGGGTCCCAACAACTGGATCAGGAGCTATCCCCAAAGCTGTTTCTTGTGTGTGGAATCTGTTCCTCTAACTGGGTTGCCTTGTCTGACTTCAGTGGGAAAGGATGCACCTAGCCCTGCAGAGACTTGATGTGCCAGGGTCAGAGGAAACCCAGGGGTGTTTCTACCCTCAAAGAGAAGGGGGAGGGTCATGGGTGGAGGGACTCTGGGAGGGGGCACCGGGAGGAGGAAGGGGCAAATCAGAATGTAAAGTGAATAAATAGATGAATTAATGGGAAAACTTGGTGGCTTAATATGCTTGGCCCAGGGAATGGCACTATTGTAGGAAGCATGACACTGGGGGTGGAGTTTTAGACCTTCTTCCTAACCAAGTGGGAGTCAATCTTCTCCCGTCTGCCTTTGGATCAAGGTGTAGAACTCTCAGCTCCTCCAGCCCCATATCGGCGTGGACGCTGCCACGCTCCCGCCTTAATGATAACTGACTGAACCTCTGAACCTGTAAGTCAGTCCCAATTAAGTGTCGTCCTTATAAGAGTTGTCTTGGTCATGGTGTCTTTTCACAGCAATGGAAACACCATGTAAGACAAACTAAATATAAATATTAAAATTAAAAAACAAGACTTGCATTCAAGCACTATGTCTGCCAGCACTAAACAGGAAAGGCATTTAAAGAACTATTCCTGGTGATGTGCAAGGGAAATTAAATTTTCTATGTATCAGCTTGACCTATATTTTATTCCACACACTTTCCTTTGTCTTTGTTTTAGAACACAAGAATAAGCCGTTTAAATCATGTTTTATTAAAGTTTAGAATGACAGGGTATTGAAATGACTAATAGAGAGGGTCAGGATTATTATTACTATTTTTTTTTTTAGTTCCTGTGACTTGGGTCATATATTTAATCTCAAAAGGCTAAGCTTTTCTCACTTGTGAAGTGAGAGGATAACTCTAAGGAGGAGGTCTCCGTTGTAGTGATAAACACCATGATTGAAAGCACTGGAAAGGAAAGGGTTCATCTGAATTATACATCACCACCACACTCCATCACTGAAGGAAGTCGGGGTAGGAATCAAGCCAGGAATCTGAAGGGAGGAACTGATATAGAGGCCATGGATGTAGGAGTGCTGCTGACTGACTTTCTCCCTGTGATTTGCTCAGCCATCTTATATTATCCAGGTCCATCTGCCCAGAAATGCCACTACTTTCAGTGGGCTGGGCCCTCTCATATTGCTCATTAATCAAGAAAATGCTCTTCAGACTTGCCTGCAGGCCAGTCTGATATAGTCATTTTCTCCATTGATACCCCCTCTTTTCAGAAGACGCTATATTGTGCTTTTGTATACAACCTAGGGCCACCGTCTATTTGTAGTACCACCCACAATAGGTTGAGCCCTCCCGCATCAATCAATTGATTTTGTAAATCAATTGATTTACAAAATGTCGCACAGACTTGGCTCTAGGACAATCTGATGTTGGCCTTTTCTCAATTGACACTCTCTTTTCCCAGATCACTCTAGCTTATATCAACTTGAAAACAAACAACAAACTACTTAACTAACTAGGGCAAGGAACATAAGGTAGTTTTCAACTGAAGTCCCTTACCAAAATGCTGCTTCGTGGTAAGAGTTCTGCAGCTGAATTATGATCAACTAGTGATGTCAGCCATGGGCACCGGGTGGAGTAGAAGCGACATAGAAGCCAAGATTTCTTCTTTTTTATATCTTTAAGAAGTTTTTCTAGAAGATACAAGAGGCCACTCCAGCCAGAGGAACAGGTAGGCAGGCGAACTGCAGATCTTCATCTTTCCTCCATCCTCCAGATCCAGTGTACCGACCTTATCCCCAGTTCTGTAAGCCTCCCTTTTCCCTATCTTCACCTCCAGTGGGCCAAATATAAATGCCCCTCCAGCAACTACCCCCCCCCCCACTGCTGTGCCTCAGCTTGAAACTGCAACAGGCTTTCTCTAGGAACCTGGCAACCAGGAAGCAAATAGGCCATTGAAACAGATGAGCTTCAGATCTTCTCTCTCCCTCCTCTCCTCTACATACAACCACCCACTCTCATCTCTAGCTCTGTAGCTACCTGTAGACTACCTGTTGTTGTCTCTCCTCATTTCTCTGGGAACTAAGCAAATCCTGGAGAAATATCCTGCTTTCCTCCTCCTGTGTTCTCCTTTGGGCCCCCCTTCTAGCCCATCCCTATTTCTGAGTGCCACCTCTCACTACCTATGAACACATTTTACCCAGAACCACAGGGCACACACTTATCCGGATTGCAGAAGAATTTCTCACTAGGCAACACATAGCCACATACTCTTGTATGAATTACAGAGGGCAACAGAAACCAAAGAATGAAAGACTCACCCAACAAAGACAAGACCAGATATCAGCACCTAGAATCACAGTTTTCCTAAACCCAGATCTTGAATCTAGATGCCTAGATACAAGAGTAAAACCCAGTCAATAAGGGCCAGGACAGTGTCTCCACTAGAGCCTAGAAATCCTACCACAGCAGGCCCTGAGCATTACAACACAGCTGGAGGACAATATGAAGACCTTAAAATAGTATTTGTGAATAAGATAGAGGTCCTTAAACATAAATTAATAAATTCCTTAAAGGAACTATGAGAATACAAACAAAGAAATGAATAAAACAGTCTAAGACATGAAAATAGGACTGGAATCAGGAAACATTGAGAAATAAAGAATGTAGGAACTCAGACAGGGACCTCAGAGGAAAGACTCACCAAAGGAACACAAGAGAAGGAAAAAGGAATCTTAAACATGGATGACACAATGGAAGAGCACATCTAGGAAATCTAGGGTGCAACAAAAAGACCAAATCCATGAATAATAGAAAAAGAGGAAGGAAAAGAAGCCCAGGTCAAAGAAACACAATTATTTTCAACGAACCCACAGATGAAAATTTCCCTAACCTAAAGAAGAAGATACCTATGGATGTACAAAGAAGCAGACAGAATATCAAATAGACTAGAGTAGAAAAGAAAGCCCCATTGTCACATAATAAGATACTAAGTATACAGGACAGAAAGAATATTGAAAGCAGCAAGGGAAAAAGACAAAGTAACAAATATAGGTAGATCTGTTAGAGTAACACCTGTGCCTAACTTCTCAGTGGAGACTCTAAAATCTAGAAGGGCCTGGAGAGATGCATTGCAGATTCTAAAAGACCACAGATATCACCCCAGACTACTATATTCATCAAAAGTTCTAGTTATGGAGAAAAGAAGACATTCTATAATAAAACCAAATTAAAACAACATCCAGGCTACAGAAAGAGCTAGAAGGAAACCTGCAAGTTAAAGAGGTTAATCATTTACCTCAAAACACAAGGAATAATCCTAGACAACCAAATCAAAAGAGGTGAAACAGATACAGACACACACACACACACACACACACACACACACACACACACACGCGCACGCACGCACGCACACACCACCACCATCACCACTACAACTACCACCACCATCACCATTATAACTACCACCACCACCACAACAACAAAATGAGTAGAATCATTAAACACTGCTCATTGTTATCTCTCAACATCAATGGTGTCAATTCCCCAACACAGACTAACAAGAATAGATGCAAAAACAGGATCTATCCTGATGCTGCATCTAAGAAACACATGTTATTGGTCTGAGAAGCCTACAGACATAAGGAACCCCTTTCCAAAGCTACAATAGGACTTACAAAGCCCCCAACTTCTAAAATGGGTATAACATTTTATTATATATGTATATCTTAATATATAATATCTTAATATATATCATATATATTTTAATAAAAGTGAAATCTCTGAAGGAAGAAGGGTTTGAAAATACATATTTTCTGTGTTAAAAATAAAAACAAGACACAATGTTACAAGATATCTAGATTATGAATAATTTTGTTATACTTACCAACATAAAATAATTATTGTCCAATAATAATTACAATTTTTATATATCCTTTTAAAAAGAGATCAAAGTAAAATGGACTTTTAAAAACGAAGACTGAAAAAGTTAGATGCTATATTGGAGACCATAGAACAGAGATTAAAGGATTCTTTGAACCAAAAGTAGGAAACCTTCAAGAGCATCCAATGTGGAACTTACAATGTCATTAAAACAGGTAGTTCCAGAGCATGTTTATTTATACATATTCAGAATTCCAATGGGCTTCTGCCCTGAATTCTGAAAAAGATGATTCTGAGATTGCACATCTATTAGAGGTGATGACTGTCTTAGAGATGCCTTTGCAGGCTAGGACTGACGGTGCTTCATTATATGTATCCATTAAAATACAGCAGGCTTTTTCACATCATGACATAGAAAATGTTACAGAGATGTCTTACAATCTTACAGATCAAACAATGATGGATAAATCTAATGAAAATTTAAAGAAGATGCTCATAGAATGTAAGGGATAAAGAGTACCCCAGGGATAAATTAAGAGTGCTTTGTTGACTTTAAATATTTTAAAAGTCAACAAGACAGGTAACACAGCTATTAATAAGCAATAGATTTTAAAAAGAACTGCTAAATTATATAAGCCTATAAAAATTCTAATTTCAGAATAGAAAGAGGGAGATGTGCTACATTTGAGAAATTTTCCATTTGTTCCAACAGAAAAAGAAAAACTATGTCTTCCATCCAAATCATTAGAAATAAGATTTGACCATGGGAAGACCCCCTGAAGATCTTGACTAAAGACAGGTAATGGGAAATTGGCAAGATCAAGAAGATAGGTAGTGTATATGCTGATCCCTCTGTAGGGAAACAGCCCTGAGACCAGCTGAGACATGAATATCTATATATACACAGTAAATCTTATGGGCTACAAAGTCTTAAGGACTTATTGTGGCAGTGCCATTCTCTTGAATGACATTGTTGTATTTATAAAAGGTAGAGAGAGGTGGGGATTATGTTCTATGGAGGTCTGAGGAAAGGGGGTGCCTCAATGGGCAGAAAAACCCAAAGTATAAGAGGTTAAACTTAGGGATTTATGGGGCTGGGGATTTAGCTCAGTGGTAGAGCGCTTACCTAGGAAGCGCAAGGCCCTGGGTTCGGTCCCCAGCTCCGAAAAAAAGAACCAAAAAAAAAAAAAAACCTTAGGGATTTATCTCTTTCTTTTTCTTTTTTTCAGTACCTTCCTCCCAGAGTCCCTCCCCCATCCCAATTCCTCTTCTCCTCGAAAAAGGTAGAACCCCTCCTTCCAGTTATCCCCTCTCCCTGCATGAATTCTCTACAGGTTTAGCTTCATCCTCTTCCACTGAGGCCAGACAAGGCAGCATTATTGGGGAATGGATTCTGCAGTCAGGTTACAGCTATAAGGACAGCCCCTGCTCCAGTTGTTGGGGGACTCATATAGAGACTGAGCTATATGTCTGCTACATTTGTGTGTGTGGGTCTAGGTCCAGTCCACGTATACTTTTTGGTTGGTGGCTCAGCCTCTGAGAGCCTCCAGGGCTCCAGGTTAGTTGTCTCTGTTGGTCTTCCTGTGCAGTTTCTATCCCCTTCAGGGCCTCCAATCCTTCCCTCAACTCTTCCATAAGATTTCCCAACCTCCCTCCAACGTTTGGCTGTGTGTCTGTGCATCGGTTTCAGTTAGCTGCTGGGTAAAGCCTCTCAGAGGACAGGTTATGTTAGGTTCCTGTCTTGAAATATAACAGTATAATTAATAGTGTCAGGGATTGGTGCTTGCCCACAAGATGGGTCTCAACTTGGGCAAGTTATTGGTTGGTGAGTCTTTGCTCCATCTTTGTCCCTTCATTTCCTTTACACAGGATACATTTTAAGTCAGTAGTTTTGTGTGGGAGTTGGCATCCTTATTCCTTCACTGGTGGTCCTACCTGGCTACAGGAGGTGGCCTCTTCAGGTTCTGTATCACCACTGCTATGAGTCTCATCTAAGGTCACATGCATGGACTTCTGGGAGACTCCCTCATCTCAGATCTCTAGCACTTCCTAGAGATTCCCCCCATTCCTACCTAGAAGCTGCATATTTCTGTTCATTCTCCTGGCCCTCTGGCCCTCTGGCCTTCTGGCCTTCTGGCCTTCTGGCCTTCTGGCCTTCTGGCCCTCTGGCCTTCTCTCCTGTCTCTCCTCAAGCTGATCCTGCCACCCCTCACCCAATTTCCCCATCTCTCCTCTTTCCCATCTAGATCTCTCTCTTCCTGTGCTGCCTATGACTATTTTAATCCTCCTTCTGAGTGAGATTCAAGCATCCTTGCTTGGATCTTCCTTCTTGTTTAACTTCTTTGGATTTGGGGAGTGTATCATGGATATCTTAGTATCCACTTATCAGTAAGTACATATCATGAATGTTCTTTTGGGTCTGGGTTACCTAACAGTTCCATTCATTTTGCCTGCAAAATTCACGATTTCCTTGTTTTTTATAGCTAAATATTATTTCATTGTATAAATGATCAACATTTTCTGTATCCATTCTTCAGTTGAGGGACATCTGAATTTTTTCCAGTTTTTGGTTATTACAAATAAGGCTGCTATGAAATTAAAGGAGCACGTGTCTTTCTGGTATCGTGGAACATCTTTTGGGTAAATGGCCAGGTGCATTACAGCTGAGTCTTCAGGTGAAATATATCCACTTTTCTGAAAAGCCACCAGATTGATTTCCAGAGTGGCTATACAAGTTTGCAATCCCACCAAAAATAGAGGAGTGTTCCCCTTTCTCTGCATCCTTACCAGCATGTGCAGTTTCTTGAGTTTCGATCTTAGCCATTCTGATTGGTGTGAGGTGCAATCTCAGGGTCATTTTGATTTGCATTTCCCCGATGAACATTTCTTTAAGTGCTTCTCGGCCATTCAAGATTCCTCTGTTGAGAATTCTCTCCTTAGCTCTGTACTCCATTTTTAAGTTTGTGTTTTGACTCTAACTTCTTGAATTCTTTATATGTTTTGGTTTTTAGCCTTTGGTTGGATGTAGGGTTAGTGGAGATCTTTTCCCAATCTCTAGGCTGCTGTTTTCTCTTATTGACAGTGTCCTTTGTGTTACAAAAGCCTTTCAGTTTCATGAGGTCCTGTCTATAAATTATTGATCTTAGATGGCCTAAGGCATTGGCAGTCTGTTCAGAAAATTGTCTTCAGTACCAATGCATTTAAGGCTGTTTCCCCCTTTCTCTATCTGGTTTTATGTTGAAGTCCTTGATCCACTTGGACTTGAGTTTTATGCAAAGTGATAAGTATGGATCTATTTGCATTCTTCTATATACAGATATCCAGTTAGACCAGAACCATTTGTTGAAGATGTTTTCTTTTTTCCATTGTATAATTTTGGCTTCTTTGTCAAAAATCAAGTCTTCCTAAGTGTGTGACTTTATTTCTGGGTCTTCCGTTCAATTCCACTTCATCAACCTTTCTGTTTCTCTACCAATACCATGAATTTTTTTTAATCACTATTACTCTGTAGTTCAGTGTACTTTGTACTCTGAGATCAGGGATGGTTATTCCCCCAGATGTTCTTTTTTGTTCAGAATTGTCTTAGCTATCCTGGGCTTTTGCTCTTCTGTATGAAGTTGAGAATTTCTCTTTTAAAGTCTATAAAAATTGTGTCAGAGTTTTGATGAAGATTGCTTTTCATAAGATGGCTATGTTCACTATGTTAATCCTACCTGTTATGAGCACGGGAAATCTTTCCATTTTCTGAGATCTTCCTCAATGTCTTTTTTCAACGACTTGCAGTTCTTGTCATATAGGTATTTTACTTGCTTGATTAGAGTTACACCAAGATATTTTATACTGTTCGTGGGTCATGTGAAGGGTATTGTTTCTCTAATTTCTTTCTCAGCTGGTTTATCATTTACACAAAGGAGGTCTACTGATTTCTTTGAGTTAATTTTATATCTAGCCACTTTTATGAAGTGATATGTCAGCTCTAGGAGTTTTCTGATAGAATTTCTGGGGTTGCTTATATTACCATATCATCTGTGGTTAGTAATACCTTGACTTCTTCCTTTCCAATTTCTATCCCCTTGATCTCCTTTTGTTGTTTTATTCTAGCTAGAACTTCAAGTACTACATTGGGAGAGATAGGGAGAGAGTGGCAGCCTTGTCTTATCCCTGATTTTAGTGGGATTGCTTCAAGTTTCTCCCCCTTCAATTTGATGTTAAATATTGGCTTGCTGTATATTACTTTTCTTGTGGTTAAGTGTATACCTTGAATCACTGATCTCTCTAAGAGTTTTAACATGAAGGGGTGTTGGATTTTCTTATAGGCGTTTTCATATCTGATGAGATGGTCTTGTGACTTTTTCCTTTGAATTTGTTTATATAATGAATTTGTTTATATAATGATGGATATTTTTATATATTGAACTATCCTGCATCTCTGGGATGAAGCCTACTTCACTGTGGTGAATGATGTGTTTGATGTGTTCTTAGATTCAGTTTGCTAGAATTTTATTGAATAATTTTGCATCACTGTTCATAAGCGAAATTAGTCTGAAGTTCTCTTTCCTTGTTGTGTCTTTGTGTGGTTTATGTGTCAGGGTGACTGTGGCCTCAGAGAATGAATTAAGTCGTGTTCCTTCTGTTGCTCTTTTGTGGAATAGTTTGAGGAGTATTAGTATTAGCTCTTCTTTGAAAATCTGGTAGAATTCTGCACTAGAACTCTGTGGCCCTGGGCTTTTTTTTTTCTTTAGATTTTTAATGAATGCTTCTATTTCCTTAGGGGTTTTGGGACTATTTATATAGTTTACCTGACCTTGATTTAGCTTTCGTAAATGGCATCTGTCTAGAAAACCATCCATTTCGTTTAGATTTTCCAGTTTTGTGAAGTACAGACTTTTGAAGTAAGACATAATGATTTTTGAATTTTCTCAGTTTCTATTTGTCTCCCCTTTTATTTCTGACTTTTTTTTATTTGGATAATGCCTTTTAGTTTGGCTAAGAGTTTGTCTATCTTACTGATTTTTTTCCAAGAACCAGCCCTTGGTTTGTTTAATTCTTTGTATTGTTCTCTTTGCTCTAATTGGTTAATTTCAGCCCTGAGTTTGACTATTTCCTGCCATCTATCCCTCTTCAGTGTGTTTGCTTCTTTTTGATCTAGAGCTTTCAGGTACTATTAAGTTGCTAGTATGAGATCTTTCCAATTTTTTTTATGAAGGCATTTAGTGCTATGAATTTTCCTCTTAGTGCTGCTTTCATTGTGTCCCATAAGTTTTGGTATGTTGTCCCTTCATTTTGACTGAAACTGAAAGTCTGTAACTCTTTCTCCTCCTTGGCCAAGTGATCACTAAGTAGAGAGTTGTTCAATTTCCATGAATATGTAGGCTTTCTGTTGTTTCTGTTGTTGAAGTCCATAGTGATTCGATAAAATGCAAGGGGTTATTTCAATCTTTTTGTGTCTGTTGAGGCTCACTTTGTGCTTGATTGTATGGTCAAATTTGGAGAAAGTTTTGTGAGGTTTTGTCGGCGCCTGCACTGACACAGTACCGAGAATCAGGGGAAAGCCTGCGGGATTAAAGAAACACACACACACACACACACACACACACACACACACACACACACACAGACACACACACACACACACACACACACACACACACACACACACACACACACACACAGGTTATTCGTGTCAAGCCAGAAGAGGAAGAGAGAGAGAGACTCCTGTAGCTTTATTCACCACTTATATACCCAAGTTCCCCAGGTAGAAAATATCTGGGAAGCACAGTGGGAAACCCTGACTCCTGACAAAAGACTGACTATGACTATGAGACCTGAATTAATTAGGGAGAAATCCCAGAAGACCAGCCTAAATCTCGAGGACAAAGGCAGAGAAAGCAAAAGGCAGGAGCGAATTGACCACCGCCCAGGTGTGGCCCAGGTATGTCGGTTCCACAAGCATCAGCCAGGCTCAGCAGGGGTCAAACCTAGGAGGCTCTGACAAGGTTTTGGGGTGAAATGTTCTGTATACTTCTGTTATACTTGGTTCATAATGTCTGTTAGTTTCATTGTTTCTCTGCCCACTTTCTGTTTCAATAATCTATTTGTGAGTATATGGTATTGAATACCTCCACTATTATTGTCTGGGTTTCAATGTGTATTTTGAAATTTAGTGAAGTTTCTTGTATGAATGTGGGTGTCCTTGCATTTGAAGCATAGATGTTTAGAATTGAACATTATCTTGGTGGATTTTTCCTCTGATGAGTACAATGAAGTGGAAGGTTCTGGTATGTCGTATGATGCAGTCTCACATGGTATTTTACTGAGGCAAGTTCATGAGATGTTTGCTGAGGCAAGACTCACCGGTGAGAGGACACATGTTTGGACAGAGCATAACTAGGACTCAGTGGACAGTGATGGTGTGCTTGCATAGCTTGATCTCCCATCTTTGCTTCACCGAATGAGGCATGGCTCACAACATCTCCTGGCGTTCTGGCTGGTTCTAGTTCCTCCAGCTGACTCATGCCAATTCAGCAGAGACCTGGCTGTTCCTGCTGGATTATGTCACTGCTGCTGAATTGCTGTTTAATATCCTGACACTCCTGAACTGGGCTGCTGGTATTCTGACAATGGAGATGGAATTACCTCAAAGAACTACTTCTAAACAGGTCCATATCCCCTTGTCCTATTTCCCATTATTTCTCCCCTACCTTTGGACAGTGGACTAAAAGAGGATCAAAACATTTGAGAACCCTTACTGAAGTACATTTTGAAAAATCTAAGCTTACAGTATGAAATGTCCTTCTCCTACCTCTTTTGGTTACTTTTGTTTGAAAGTCTATTTTATTAGACATTAGAATTGCTACTCCAACTTGTTTCTTGGATCCATTTGCTTGAACACTTTCTCAAGCCTTTAACTATGAGATAGTGTCTATATTTATTGTTGAGGTATGTTTCCTGTATGCTGCAGAATGTTGGGACCTGTCTATATGTACACCCTGTTAGCCTGTGTCTTTTTATTGGTGAATTGAGTCCATTGATGTCAAGAGATATTAATGACCAATGACTGTTAGTTCCTGTTATTTTGATGTTGGTAGTGATACTATATGTGTGTGATTCTCTTCTTTTGGTTTTGCTGTGAGATAATTAATTTCTTATGTTTTATTGGGTATAGTTACCCTTCTTTTGTTAGACTTTTCCTTTTGGTATCATCTGTAGTGTTAGATTAGTATAAAAATACTGTTTAAATTTAGTTTTGCCATGGAATATCTTGGTTTCTCCATCTATGGTGATTTAGAGTTTTGCTGGGTATAGTAGTATGGGTTGGCATTTGTGGTTCTCAGGGTCTGTTCAGGATCTTCTGGCTTTTAGAGTCTCTGTTGACTCTGATCTGTCTGCCTTTATATGTTACTTGACTTTTTTCTCGAACCTTTTACTATTTTTTCTTTTGTACATTTAGTGTTTTGCTTAGTATGTGGCAGGAGTTGTTCTTTTCTGGTCCAACCTATTTGGTGTTCTGTAGGCTTCTTGTATGTTTATAGCCATCTCTTTCAGTTACAGAAGTTTTCTTTTATGATTTTGTTGATATTTTCTGGCCCTTTGAACTGAGTTTTTTTTTTTTACCCTCTTACATTTTTATTATTGTCAGGTTTGGTCTTTTCATGGTGTTTCAAATTTTCTGGATGTTTTTAGTTAGGACGTTTTAGATTTGGCATTTTCTTTGACTGATGTATCAATTTCTTGTATGTTTGAGATTCTCTCTTCTATTTCTTGTATTCTGTTGGTGATGCTTGGATCTATATTTATTGTTCTCTTTCCTAGGCTTTCCATCTCCAGGGTTGCCTCCAGTTGTGTTTTCTTTATTGTTTCTATTTCCATTTTCAGGTCTTGGACACTTTTATTCATTTTCTTCACTGTTTGACTGTATTTTCCTGCACTTCTTTAAGGGCTTTATTCCTTTCCTCTTTAAAGGCCTCTATCTTCTTAAGATGAGATTTAAGGTCACAGTCTTGTTCTTCAGGTGCGTTGGGATATCTATGGCTTTCTGTAGTGGGACAGCTGGCTTCCGATTGTTCTATATTGCACTGACTTTTGCTGATTATGTTCTTGTGCTTGCTTTTTGTCATCTGGCTGTGTTTAGTGTTGGCTGGTCTGGTAGTCCCTGGTTAGAACAAGCCTCCTAGGAGCAGGGAGAGCTGTGGAGTGCAGAGCGGTTTGCTGCTCTGAGATTGCAGGTGGAAGGGTGAACCAGAGAGAAGACAGAGCTCTGATAGGACAGGACAGAGCTCATGGGTAGGCTTGCTGGGGTCCTAGCAGGCAGGAGCATTGGGGTATAGGAGTCTTACCTGTATATCCCAGGTTGGAGCAGGTCTCCCAGAATATATATATATATATATATATATATATATATATATATATATATATATGGAACTGTGGGGTATAGAGCAGTGTTGGTCTGAGATTGCAAGTGGAGGTGTGTCTCCTTATTTTTTTCTTATGTAGGGGGAGACAGGTTGATAAAAAGGGGAAATATAGGAATAGTATGGGAATAATAGGAATAACAAATAGATTACTGAATACCAAAGAACGTTTTATAGCCAATAATGTCACATTGCATAGACCTTTGTATATTGTTATATATTAAGATATTTTGTTACATTGGTGTTGAAAGAGCGCTTCCCTGAACGGGGGCCGCGTCTCTCACTCCAATCGCGGGGTGGGGTGCCCCCAGGAATCACAAGTAGCCGGTCTTGATGTAACAGCAAGAGGTAACTTTATTAGCGGGATCCCGGGTCGACACATATCTCACACAGGAGACAGAGGAATCGACCCCGAGCTTCCAAACGCAGGGTTTATATAGGGGAGGTTAGGGGCATTCGCGCAGTTACACATGATTGGCCAATTCAAATGGTGCACAGTTACTTTTGGCGCGAAATTACATCAGCAAGGAGTACGTGCTATCTAGCAGCTCAGCAATGCAGGCAGGGTGGCTTATCTCACTCAGGGGGGAAATGACTCACTTCAGGGGAGTGGAGGAAGGGGAGGGGATGGCTCCAGATGGTCAGTGTCCTTGGGGCTGATAGCTGGTCCGGCAAGTCCTATCTCTGACTCTCCCTTAGGCTCATCCAGCCCTGCACGTCCGGGCTCTGATAATGATTAACCTTTTTGAAACTCTAGTTCTTCATTCCCCTCTTCTTTTTGTGAGTAGTTCAAATCTTGGAACTACATAATAGGCTCAGCATCTAGGGGCTCCTCACCTCGCACAGCCTGATAATGTTGTCTTAGCATAAGGACATGTACAGCACTAATCCGTTCTCTGACAAAGGTTATAAGACGATTGATGATGCAGGGCCCTAAAGTGAACAGGAGGAGCAGAATTATCAAGGGACCTGCGAGGGCTGACAACAGGGTGGTGAGCCATGGGGACTTATTAAACCAACTTTGAAACCAGCTATCAGTGGCCTCTCGTTCTCGTCGTCTCTTATTCAACCTTTCTCTAAGTTTAGCCATGGAGTCTTTAATAATCCCTGAATGGTCAATATAGAAACAACATTCTTTCCTCAGGGCAGCACATAATCCTCCTTCTATTAGGAATAATAAATCTAGCCCTCTTCTGTTCTGAAGCACGACTTCTGACAAGGAAGTTAGGGATTCTTCTAAATGACTAATGGACTTTTCCAGGGCTTCAATGTCTTCAGAGATAGCAGAATTTAGAGCTGTCAGGCCCTGTTGTAATTGTTGTGGTCTGGTGATTAAAGCAGCAGACCCGGTGCCCACCCCAGCAGCCACCCCCAAGCCTAGGAGTATAGCCAGGGTCAACGAGATGGGCTCTCTTTTGATTCTAGGGGCATGTTCATATAAAGACAGGAATTCTCCGGGAGGATGATAACAGATTCTCGGGACCAACTGGAGCATTACACAGTAATCTGAAATGTTATTGATCACTGAATCAGCCAGGCAGGGAGTGAGGCCGGAACTACAGGCCCACCAATACCCTGGGGGAGGAATTAGGTAAGAAGTCGTGCCGGGGGAAGTATGGATAGGGAAAACAGCGACATAGGTGACTGTGGGTGGAAGGAACTTTACCCACGCAGGTCCCTTCTCCTGATACCTCAGTTAAGGTTAATCGGGGCTTGTTGGTGTGGAGGCAGGCCTCTGGGTTTGTTTATTTTGTAAAATTGGCGTAGGTCGCTATTCCCTTATAGTAAGGGGGGCTTGTTGAAAGACAAAGCCAGCACTCCATAGTCAAATTAGGATTGGAGTGGTTTAAAGCCTGGAAAGTCCCCGGATCAACTTAAACATACATTCTTGTGTATCTGGCAGGTGGGGAGACAGGTAACCTTGTGTGGTTGTGTCTCCGGTTGGCTCAAAAGTCTCAGGTTTCAGCGTAGTAGTAACCTTGATTCTGGCTCTAGTGAGAGGTCTCTGGTTCTTGAGGACAGGGTTAGGACCTATAGCTTTGGGGCTAACAGGTTCTACCTTGAGTCTAATGTCTAACAGGACTCCAGGATCTGCCCCAGCTACGTAGAGACGCAGCCCCCAGCGTCGGGTCTGGAGCCAATCTTTGGTGTACTTTCTCCCCATTTCGGTAAAGGTAATGTTAAGGGTGGCAACTCTGTCCTTGGCCCACTTGACATCTATAGAACCCCAAGTAGATGTGGGGTTCCAATTGGCCTGTCCGGTAGTCTCACAGCCCCAATAATAGCAGAAAAAATGTGATTCATCCCCACACTTCCACATATCAGACCTGAGGGGCCTGTTCTTCGGGCAGACATAGAAGGGGGTCTTAGTGAGTTCTGCCCTAGCCCCAGGAGTCCGGCAGCTGGCATCGGGTTTCGGGAGTGGAGCACGTACAGCTCCAGGTCCTCCGAACCGGGGGGAGGTGTAAATGTGTGGTGAGAAATCTAGCATGTCATTCACCTCATCAGGGGCCAGAGCCTCTAAGCCCCACCCTGGTGCTCCCGCAGCCAGCTTACACCAGGACGGGTACAGCGGTGGCCACCAGGTCCAGAGGGGACGTTTACCCGTGACAGACCATATCAAATCTCCGGTAGCGGAGAAAACTTGCCAAGTCAGTTGTCGGGGGGAATGTGGATCCTTATTCGATGTCATCTCCCGGAGTGAAGCGGTGGGGCGGCGGAGGCGAAGCTTAAGAGGGTTAGGAGTCTTTTCCACAGTCCATTCATCTTCAGGGGTTTTGGGAGCTCTCTTAGCGTGCGATGCGTGGATCCAGGCGGCTATTCCATTGACCTTTATAGCGGTTGGGGTGGTGAATAGAACCGAGTAGGGTCCTTTCCAACGAGGTTCAAGGTTGCCAGCTCGATGTCGTCTGACTAGAACCAGATCTCCAACCTGGAATCCGTGTGGGATCTCGGGGCTCTCCATCCCGTAGGTCTCCTTCAGCAAGTCCCACACCTGGCGCCTGACAATCTCAAGAGCCCTGAGGCAGGTAAGGAGGGGTTGAGAAAGAGGGGGGTCAGGATCATGTACTCCCCCCGCTTCACCGATAGGGGGTGGGCTGCCCCATAGGATCTCATACGGTGTCAGCTTGAACCTCCCAGGAGTGTTCCGAGTGCGGAACAAGGTGAAGGGAAGGAGGGCTGTCCAATCTTTCCTGCTGGTCTCTAAGGCCAATTTAGTTAAGGTCTCTTTTAAGGTTCTATTCATTCTTTCTACCTGTCCTGAGCTCTGGGGTCTGTAAGCACAATGTAATTTCCAATTAATCCCCAGCTGACTGGCCAGCCCCTGACTTACCTGGGCAACAAAAGCAGGTCCGTTGTCAGACCCGATTACCTTGGGGAGTCCAAACCGCGGAAAGATCTCTTCCAGTATCTTCTTGGCCACCACTTGAGCCGTTTCTGAGTGGGTAGGGAATGCTTCCACCCAGCCTGAGAAGGTGTCTATGAACACTAATAGATATTTATTACCATACCTAGCTGGAGTTATTTCTGTAAAGTCAATTTCCCAATGAGCCCCCGGTCTATCTCCCCTGAGCCTCTTGCCATGGAGAGACGGGGGTCTATTGGAGTTGACAAGGGCACAGGCTTGACAATTCTGCACAACCTCCTGGGCTATGTCCGGCAGTCTCTGGACGTGGTATTCAGAGGATCTCACGAGCTCTATCAGCTTTTTCGTGCCTAAGTGGGTCAGATGATGGAGATTAGCAATGAACTCACGTCCTTGTTGGTCTGGAAGAACCTGTTGGCCATCTGTTGTCTCTGCCACACCGTAAGGAGAAAAGCCTTGAATCCAGTCTGAACGGTGAAACTCCTCTAGTTCTTCTGGGGTATATTGGAAACTGGAGTCTCTTAGGTTTGGAGGGAGCTCTTCACCTACTACGGGCAGGATCACACCCCCGAGTGTGGCCTGTTTGGCAGTGGCATCTGCCATATGGTTGCCTTTTGCCACAGCATCCTGTCCCCTCTGATGCCCGGGACAGTGGATGATGGCTACCTTTCTTGGGAGGTGTATAGCCTCTAGGAGGCTGAGGATCTCATCTTTATTTTTAATCTCCTTTCCCGTGGATGTCAAGAGTCCTCTCTGCCGGTAGATGGCCCCATGAACATGTTCAGTGGCGAAGGCTTAGTGACTGTCAGTGTAGATGTTAATGTTTTTTCCTTCAGCCAGTCTCAATGCCTGAGTGAGGGCTATTAATTCTGCCTTCTGGGCTGAGGTGCCCTCTGGCAGTCCACTGGATCAAATGGTCCTTTTCCCATCTACCACTGCCGCTCCAGCCTTTCTCTTTCCTTCTATCAAGAAACTGCTGCCATCTGTGAACCAGGAAGGGCAGCCTGGCAGGGGAACATCAGTCAAATCCTCTCTGACACCAGAGACCTCAGCCAAAATATCGGTACACACATGTATTAGTTTCTGTCCTGTTGCCTCGGGAAGCAACGTGGCTGGGTTCAGGACGATAGGAGCGCCAAAAGAGATCCTATCATTTAACAGGAGGCTCTGGTAGTGAGTCAGGCGGGCATTGGTTATCCACCTGTCAGGGGGCTGTCGGATGACGCTCTCTAAGGCATGTGGGGCTATGATCGTCACTGGCTGGCCTAATGTTAGTTTATCAGAGTCTTTTACCAGAATGGCCACTGTCGCGATGATCTTGAGGCAGGACAGCCAGCCGCTAGCCACTGAATCCAGTTTCTTAGAGAGGTATGCCATGGGCCGCTTCCAGGGGCCCAGGGTCTGGGTTAACAGTCCTTTTGCCACCCCTGCTTTCTCGTCTACAAACAACGTAAAAGGTTTGGTTAAGTCTGGTAGGACCAGAGTGGGTGCGGTCAATAAGGCCTTTTTGATGGCATCAAAAGCCGCTTGGTGCTCGGGTTTCCACTGGAACTCAGTTTCTGACCTGGTCAAAGAGTGGAGTGGGGCAGCCAGTGCGGCGAACCCAGGAATCCAAAGCCGGCAGAACCCGGCGGTGCCTAGGAATTCTCTCACCTGTCGAGGCGTTTGAGGTGTTGGTATCTGGAGCACAGTCCTTTTCCGGGCTTCAGTGAGCCACCGCTTTCCATCTCGGAGGATGTAGCCCAGGTAGGTCACCTCGGTGCAGCACAACTGTGCCTTCTTCGCTGACGCCCGGTATCCTAAATGGCCTAATTCAGATAGTAATTGTTCAGTTCCTTTTTGGCACTCACCTTGGGTTTTGGCCCCCAGAAGAAGGTCATCAACGTATTGAAGCAGTGTCAGCTGCGGGTTGTTAGATCTGAAAATCGCTAAATCTCGATGTAGAGCTTCATCAAAGAGGGTGGGTGAATTCTTGAATCCCTGTGGTAACCTGGTCCAGGTCAGTTGTCCAGAATGTCCCGTCTCTGGATCCTTCCATTCGAAGGCAAACAGATGTTGGCTAGAGGGATGTAATCTCAGACTGAAGAAAGCGTCCTTAAGATCTAGGACAGTATACCATGTCCTCTCTGGTGGCAGAGTGCTAAGGGGGGGGGGTATAGGGATTAGGCACTATAGGATGAACATCATCTACTTGTTTATTAATTTCTCTTAGGTCCTGGACAGGTCAGTAATCTTGTGTTCCGGGCTTCTTCACTGGGAGCAGTGGGGTGTTCCAGGGGGACCGGCATGAGGTTAAGATGCCCAGCTGTAAAAACTTGTTTATGTGGGGCCGGATACCCTCCCTCGCCTCCTTGCTCATAGGGTACTGGCGTACGCTGATGGGGGTGGCCCCCGACTTGACTGTAACTACTATGGGAGGTACTTGGGAAGCCACCCCAACTCCTCCTGTCTCTGCCCAGGCCTCAGGGAACCTTGAAAGCCACCATTGTGGGTTGTGCATCTTGTTACCTTTTTCATACATGCGATATTCATCAGCTAGTTTAAGAGTTAAAGTCCATACCGGCCTGGAGGGGTGCCACTTCACTTGGGGTCCGTCTGGAGAGAACTGTATTTCGGCATTCATCTTGGTCAACAAATCTCTTCCGAGCAAGGGGGTGGGACATTCAGGAATTACTAGAAAAGAATGTCATACTTGGCCGGCCCCTAGGTTGACGTGGCGGGCTGTTGTCCATTTATGTATTTTCGTGCCGGTTGCTCCCACCACCATACTGGTCTTGTTTGTAAGCTTTCCCATAGGGTGTTGTAGAACTGAGAACTTTGCCCCTGTATCAACTAGGAAATCCACGGGGGTCCCCTCCACATCTAAAGTTACCCTAGGCTCGGGGAGGGAATACGAGCCCCGACTGTCCTAGTCATCTTCATTTCTTAGGGCTAAGGTCTTAGGACCCTGCATCTTTTCCTTCTTGTTTGGGCAGTCTCTGGTCCAATGTCCTTTCATCCTGCAGAGGCAACATTGATCTTTGTCCACCATTCTTTTCCAGTTCAGTGTGGCCAAGTCATCTTGGTGGCATGGGTTGCCCAGGTTCCCTGTTTTCCTTCCTACATTTCTGTTTCCTTCAGGTACTATTGCGGCCAGTATATGAGTCAAATTCTGGTCCCTGCGTCTATCTCTCTCATCTTCTCTCTCTTCCCTTTCCTTCCTCTCTCTCTCTCTTCTCTTCCTCCATCTCTCTCTTATGGTACACTTTCTCTGCCTCTTTAACTAAGTCTCTTACTGTAAGATCTTTTAAGCTGCCTTGGGCAGCACCCCGCACGCAAACTTGAGCCTCGGGACCACAGGTAAGACCAACTTGTCTGCTGCAAGAGAGCTGCCTGGTGAGATCGGGACACACAGAGGCAGAGTTCATCTAGGACCGGGCACGTCCTGTGTTTGCCGGAGGTCCCACGCCCGCGGATCCCGGCCTGCAGCAGCTCTCTGCTCCCAGACCCTGTGGGAAAGAGACCTCACCGCCTGATCAGGTGGGCACTCCTGAGGCTGCAGAGCGGAAGAGACCACCAACACTGCCCACCCCTGCCCACATCCCTGGCCCAAGAGGAAACTGTATAAGGCCTCTGGGCTCCCGTGGGGGAGGGCCCAGGAGCGGCAGGACCCCTGCCTGAGACACCGCCGGAACCTGAGGGAAACAGACCGGATAAACAGTTCTCTGCACCTAAATCACGTGGGAGGGAGAGCTGAACCTTCAGAGAGGCAGACAAGCCTGGGAAACCAGAAGAGACTGCTCCTCTGCACGCATCTCGGACGCCAGAGGAAAACACCAAAGGCCATCTGGAACCCTGGTGCACTGAAGCTCCCGGAAGGGGCGGCACAGATCTCGCTGGTTGCTGCCGCTGCAGAGAGCCCGTGGGCAGCACCCCACGAGCGAACTTGAGCCTCGGGACCACAGGTAAGACCAACTTGTCTGCTGCAAGAAAGCTGCCTGGTGAACTCAAGACACAGGCCCACAGGAACAGCTGAAGACCTGTAGAGAGGAAAAACTACACACCCGAAAGCAGAACACTCTGTCCCCATAACTGACTGAAAGAGAGGAAAACAGGTCTACAGCACTCCTGACACACAGGCTTATAGGACAGTCTAGCCACTGTCAGAAATAGCAGAACAAAGTAACACTAGAGATAATCTGATGGCGAGAGGCAAGCGCAGGAACCCAAGCAACAGAAACCAAGACTACATGGCATCATCGGAGCCCAATTCTCCCACCAAAACAAACATGGAATATCCAAACACACCAGAAAAGCAAGATCTAGTTTCAAAATCATATTTGATCATGATGCTGGAGGACTTCAAGAAAGACATGAACTCCCTTAGGGAAACACAGGAAAACATTAATAAACAAGTAGAAGCCTACAGAGAGGAATCGCAAAAATCCCTTAAAGAATTCCAGGAAAACACAATCAAACAGTTGAAGGAATTAAAAATGGAAATAGAAGCAATCAAGAAAGAACACATGGAAACAACCCTGGATATAGAAAACCAAAAGAAGAGACAAGGAGCTGTAGATACAAGCTTCACCAACAGAATACAAGAGATGGAAGAGAGAATCTCAGGAGCAGAAGATTCCATAGAAATCATTGACTCAACTGTCAAAGATAATGTAAAGCTGAAAAAGCTACTGGTCCAAAACATACAGGAAATCCAGGACTCAATGAGAAGATCAAACCTAAGGATAATAGGTATAGAAGAGAGTGAAGACTCCCAGCTCAAAGGAACAGTAAATATCTTCAACAAAATCATAGAAGAAAACTTCCCTAACCTAAAAAAAGAGATACCCATAGGCATACAAGATGCCTACAGAACTCCAAATAGATTGGACCAGAAAAGAAACACCTCCCGTCACATAATAGTCAAAACACCAAATGCACAAAATAAAGAAAGAATATTAAATGCAGTAAGGGAAAAAGGTCAAGTAACATATAAAGGCAGACCTATCAGAATCACACCAGACTTCTCGCCAGAAACTATGAAGGCCAGAAGATCCTGGACTGATGTCATACAGACCCTAAGAGAACACAAATGCCAGCCCAGGTTACTGTATCCTGCAAAACTCTCAATTAACATAGATGGAGAAACCAAGATATTCCATGACAAAACCAAATTTACACAATATCTTTCTACAAATCCAGCACTACAAAGGATAATAAATGGTAAAGCCCAACATAAGGAGGCAAGCTATACCCTAGAAGAAGCAAGAAACTAATCGTCTTGGCAACAAAACAAAGAGAATGAAAGCACACAAACATAAGCACCTCACATCCAAATATGAATATAACGGGAAGCAATAATCACTATTCCTTAATATCTCTCAACATCAATGGCCTCAACTCCCCAATAAAAAGAAATAGATTAACAAACTGGATACGCAATGAGGACCCTGCATTCTGCTGCCTACAGAAAACACACCTCAGAGACAAAGACAGACATTACCTCAGAGTGAAAGGCTGGAAAACAACTTTCCAAGCAAATGGTCAGAAGAAGCAAGCTGGAGTAGCCATTCTAATATCAAATAAAATCAATTTTCAACTAAAAGTCATCAAAAAAGATAAGGAAGGACACTTCATATTCATCAAAGGAAAAATCCACCAAGATGAACTCTCAATCCTAAATATCTATGCCCCAAATACAAGGGCACCTACATATGTACAAGAAACCTTACTAAAGCTCAAAACACACATTGGACCTCACACAATAATAGTGGGAGATTTCAACACCCCACTCTCATTAATGGACAGATCATGGAAACAGAAATTAAACAGAGATGTAGACAGACTAAGAGAAGTCATGAGCCAAATGGACCTAACAGATATTTATAGAAAATTCTATCCTAAAGCAAAAGGATATACCTTCTTCTCAGCTCCTCATGGTACTTTCTCCAAAACTGACCATATAATTGGTCAAAAAACGGGCCTCAACAGGTACAGAAAGATAGAAATAATCCCATGCGTGCTATCGGACCACCACGGCCTAAAACTGGTCTTCAATAACAATAAGGGAAGAATGCCCACATATACGTGGAAATTGAACAATGCTCTACTCAATGATAACCTGGTCAAGGAAGAAATAAAGAAAGAAATTAAAAACTTTTTAGAATTTAATGAAAATGAAGGTACAACATACCCAAACTTATGGGACAAAATGAAAGCTGTGCTAAGAGGAAAACTCATAGCGCTGAGTGCCTACAGAAAGAAACAGGAAAGAGCATATGTCAGCAGCTTGACAGCACACCTAAAAGCTCTAGAACAAAAAGAAGCAAACACACCCAGGAGGAGTAGAAGGCAGGAAATAATCAAACTCAGAGCTGAAATCAACCAAGTAGAAACAAAAAGGACCATAGAAAGAATCAACAGAACCAAAAGTTGGTTCTTTGAGAAAATCAACAAGATAGATAAACCCTTAGCCAGACTAACGAGAGGACACAGAGAGTGCGTCCAAATTAACAAAATCAGAAATGAAAAGGGAGACATAACTACAGATTCAGAGGAAATTCAAAAAATCATCAGATCTTACTATAAAAACCTATATTCAACAAAACTTGAAAATCTTCAGGAAATGGACAATTTCCTAGACAGATACCAGGTACCGAAGTTAAATCAGGAACAGATAAACCAGTTAAACAACCCCATAACTCCTAAGGAAATAGAAGCAGTCATTAAAGGTCTCCCAACCAAAAAGAGCCCAGGTCCAGACGGGTTTAGTGCAGAATTCTATCAAACCTTCATAGAAGACCTCATACCAATATTATCCAAACTATTCCACAAAATTGAAACAGATGGATCACTACCGAATACCTTCTACGAAGCCACAATTACTCTTATACCTAAACCACACAAAGACACAACAAAGAAAGAGAACTTCAGACCAATTTCCCTTATGAATATCGACGCAAAAATACTCAACAAAATTCTGGCAAACCGAATCCAAGAGCACATCAAAACAATCATCCACCATGACCAAGTAGGCTTCATCCCAGGCATGCAGGGATGGTTTAATATACGGAAAACCATCAACGTGATCCATTATATAAACAAACTGAAAGAACAAAACCACATGATCATTTCATTAGATGCTGAGAAAGCATTTGACAAAATTCAACACCCCTTCATGATAAAAGTCCTGGAAAGAATAGGAATTCAAGGCCCATACCTGAACATGGTAAAAGCCATATACAGCAAACCAGTTGCTAACATTAAACTAAATGGAGAGAAACTTGAAGCAATCCCACTAAAATCAGGGACTAGACAAGGCTGCCCACTCTCTCCCTACTTATTCAATATAGTTCTTGAAGTTCTAGCCAGAGCAATCAGACAACAAAAGGAGGTCAAGGGGATACAGATCGGAAAAGAAGAAGTCAAAATATCACTATTTGCAGATGACATGATAGTATATTTAAGTGATCCCAAAAGTTCCACCAGAGAACTACTAAAGCTGATAAACAACTTCAGCAAAGTGGCTGGGTATAAAATTAACTCAAATAAATCAGTTGCCTTCCTCTATACAAAAGAGAAACAAGCCGAGAAAGAAATTAGGGAAACGACACCCTTCATAATAGACCCAAATAATATAAAGTACCTCGGAGTGACTTTAACAAAGCAAGTAAAAGATCTGTGCAATAAGAACTTCAAGACACTGAAGAAGGAAATTGAAGAAGACCTCAGAAGATGGAAAGATCTCCCATGCTCATGGATTGGCAGGATTAATATAGTAAAAATGACCATTTTACCAAAAGCGATCTACAGATTCAATGCAATCCCCATCAAAATACCAATCCAATTCTTCAAAGAGTTAGACAGAACAATTTGCAAATTCATCTGGAATAACAAAAAACCCAGGATAGCTAAAGCTATCCTCAACAATAAAAGGACTTTAGGGGGAATCACTATCCCTGAACTCAAGCAGTATTACAGAGCAATAGTGATAAAAACTGCATGGTATTGGTACAGAGACAGACAGATAGGCCAATGGAATAGAATTGAAGACCCAGAAATGAACCCACACACATATGGTCACTTGATTTTTGACAAAGGAGCCAAAACCATCCAATGGAAAAAAGATAGCATTTTCAGCAAATGGTGCTGGTTCAACTGGAGGTCAACATGTAGAAGAATGCAGATCGATCCATGCTTATCACCCTGTACAAAGCTTAAGTCCAAGTGGATCAAGGACCTCCACATCAAACCAGACACACTCAAACTAATTTAAGAAAAACTAGGGAAGCATCCAGAACACATGGGCACTGGAAAAAATTTCCTGAACAAAACACCAATGGCTTACACTCTAAGATCAAGAATTGCCAAATGGGATCTCATAAAACTGCAAAGCTTCTGTAAGGCAAAGGACACTGTGGTTAGGACAAAACGGCAACCAACAGATTGGGAAAAGATCTTTACCAATCCTACAACAGATAGAGGCCTTATATCCAAAATATACAAAGAACTCAAGAAGTTAGACCACAGGGAAACAAATAACCCTATTAAAAAATGGGGCTCAGAGCTAAACAAAGAATTCACAGCAGAGGAATGCCGAATGGCTGAGAAACACCTAAAGAAATGTTCAACATCTTTAGTCATAAGGGAAATGCAAATCAAAACAACCCTGAGATTTCACCTCACACCAGTGAGAATGGCTAAGATCAAAAACTCAGGGGACAACAGATGCTGGCGAGGATGTGGAGAAAGAGGAACACTCCTCCATTGTTGGTGGGATTGCAAACTGGTACAACCATTCTGGAAATCAGTCTGGAGGATCCTCAGAAAATTGGACATTGAACTGCCTGAGGATCCAGCTATACCTCTCTTGGGCATATACCCAAAAGATGCCCCAACATATAAAAAGACACGTGCTCCACTATGTTCATTGCAGCCTTATTTATAATAGCCAGAAGCTGGAAAGAACCCAGATGCCCTTCAACAGAGGAATGGATACAGAAAATGTGGTACATCTACACAATGGAATATTATTCAGCTATCAAAAACAACGACTTTATGAAATTCGTAGGCAAATGGCTGGAACTGGAAAATATCATCCTGAGTGAGCTAACCCAAACACAGAAAGACATACATGGTATGCACTCACTGATAAGTGGCTATTTGCCCAAATGCTTGAATTACCCTAGATGCCTAGAACAAATGAAACTCAAGACAGATGATCAAAATGTGAATGCTTCACTCCTTCTTTAAAAGGGGAACAAGAATACCCTCGGCAGGGAATAGAGAGGCAAAGATTAAAACAGACACAGAAGGAACACCATTCAGAGCCTGCCCCACATGTGGCCCATACATATACAGCCATCCAATTAGACAAGATGAATGCAGCAAAAAAGTGCAGGCCGACAGGAGCCGGATGTATATCGCTCCTGAGAGACACAGCCAGAATACAGCAAATACAGGGGCGAATGCCAGCAGCAAACCACTGAACTGAGAACGGGACCCCTGTTGAAGGAATCAGAGAAAGAACTCGAAGAGCTTGAAGGAGCTCGATACCCCTTATGAACAACAATGCCAATCAACCAGAGCTTCCAGGGACTAAGCCACTACCTAAAGACTATACATGGACTGACCCTGGACTCTGACCTCATAGGTAGCAATGAATATTCTAGTAAGATCACCAGTGGAAGGGGAAGCCCTTGGTCCTGCTAAGACTGAACCCCCAGTGAACGTGAGTGTTGGGGGGAGGGCAGTAATGGGGGGAGGGTGGGGAGGGGAACACACATAAAGAAGGGGAGGGGGAGGGATTAGGGGGATGTTTGCCTGGAAACCGGGGAAAGGGAATAACACTCGAAATGTAAATAAGGAACACTCAAGTTAATAAAAAGCTCTCTTTGTTAAAAAAAAAAGAATGGGAGTATGGCTAAAGTGGAAACTAAAATGCATATTGAAATCTACTGCTGTAGAAGCTTCCTTAAATATAGAAAATAAATCTAAAGGATGTTACCGTCAAAAAAAAAAAAAGATCTTTTAAGCCTTCTAATCTCTGTAACTTATGCTTGATGTCTGGGTAGGACTGGCCTATAAAGGACATAGCTACTGCTGCCTGCTGTCCCTCTGACATAGGGTCAAAGGGGGTGTATCTCCAGTAAGCCTCTAGAAGTCTCTCTAAAAACAAGAGGGGGCTTCTGTGGGTCCCTGTTGCACCTCTCTTACCTTGACCAGATTGGTGGGGCGACGAGCTGCCCCCTTGAGACCTGCCACCAGAGCCCGGCGGTATGTGGTCAGCTGCTCCCTACCTTCAGCTGTGTTGTAGTCCCAAGGGGGGCGGTCAAGGGGAAAGGCAGCATCAATGAGGTTGGGCATCTGGGTAGGGGTCCCATCTGGCCCCGGGACATGTTTCCGAGCCTCAAGGAGGATCCACTCCTTCTCCTCAGTGGTGAAAAGAACCTGTAGAAGCTGTTGACAATCGTCCCAAGTGGGCTGATGGGAGAACATTAGAGACTCTATGAGGTTAGTTAAACTGGAAGGATTTTCGGAGAAGGAATCATGGTTAGTTTTCCAATTGTAAAGATCAGCAGAGGAAAAAGGCCAATACTGCAAGGGTTGTAGATCAGGGGGATCTACAGGGGTGCCATAAGCTCAGAGCGGGAAGGTGGGGACAGGGGGAGGTCCTTCGGGGCTGGCCCCTCGGCGACTTCTGGTTCCGGCGGCAGGGCCTTCTGATTTGTCAATGTCATGTTGATAAGGGGGGGGCGTTGGGTGCCGATGGTGTGGGCTCATCTTCTTCAAGAAGGCCCTCGATGTCAGGGTAAATTCTAGGGACCGTCTTCTTCTCCGTTAGGGACTCCTGCGCTACTAATATGTGAGAGGACGAAGAAAGGGGTGGCCAGGATCAGGATCTAAGCCACGAGGGAGGATCGGAGGCTAGATTCTCCCGTACTACGATATAAGGGACCTGGTCCGGATGAGATCCGGGCCCCGGCTGAAAAACAATTCTTCTAATGGATGAAATAATTGTCTGGTCTAGAGTGCCTTCAGATGGCCAGCCCACTCCGAATGCTGGCCATTCAGAGGTGCAGTAAGTCTGCCATCGTCCCTTCTTCACAGTCACAGACAAATTTTGGGCTCTCGTTTTAACCTCTGACCAATGATTCAAAGTTTGACTCAACGGAGTGGACATGGACTGTCCTATGGTAAAGAAAAAAAGAACCAAACCAAAAAAATGAAATTACAAAAAGAAAAAAATAATGTGTGCATGCACGAGCGCCCGCGCTTAGACTTGTATATCCAGCTGAACGCAACCTCGGACTGTGTTGGATCTTAAATCCACCGCCTGGGTAGGAGAAGTTCTCCGTCTCCTTGATTATGGAAAGTCACAGTCGGATCTCTTTGACTGCCAACTGCCGGGTCCTCCCGACAAAAATTGGCTTGCGGAACGTCTCCCAGAGCCTGCACAATTGGGGTGTCCCCCCTTGCGCTATCTAAAAAGGAAAAAAAGAAAGAAAAAGACTGTTCGGAGTAGGAAAGCTCATCTACTCACAGGTGCCTGTTTGGGGTGGGGAAACCTCTTCCATCCTGATGCACTCTCCTGGGTGGGGAAACCTCTTCCACCCGACTGTACTGAACTGGTAGGGAAGCCTCTTCTACCCGAGTGCACTGAAACTCCAAACCGGTACCGAGAAATGCCAAATCCGTAGCATGCAACTCACACTCACATGCACACACACTCAGCGGCCACTTTCTAGCACTCACACCAACGTACCTCCAAGGGGCATTCGGGGTTCTGGGGGGGCACGCTCCGATCCAGGACGAGCCCCCAAATGAAAGAGCGCTCCCCTGAACGGGGGGGCACGTCTCTCGCTCCAATCTCGGGGTGGGGTGCCCCCAGGAATCACGAGTAGCCGGTCTTGATGTAACAGCAAGAGGTAGCTTTATTAGCGGGATCCCGGGTCGACACATATCTCACACAGGAGACAGAGGAATCGACCCCGAGCTTCCAAACGCAGGGGTTTATATAGGGGAGGTTAGGGGCATTCGAGCAGTTACACATGATTGGCCAATTCAAATGATGCACAGTTACTTTTGGCGCGAAATTACATCAGCAAGGAGTACGTGCTATCTAGCAGCTCAGCAATGCAGGCAGGGTGGCTTATCTCACTCCGGGGGGAAATGACTCACTTCAGGGGAGTGGAGGAAGGGGAGGGGATGGCTCCAGATGGTCAGTGTCCTTGGGGCTGATAGCTGGTCCGGCAAGTCCTATCTCTGACTCTCCCTTAGGCACGTCCGGCCCTGCACGTCCGGGCTCTGATAATGATTAACCTTTTTGAAACTCTAGTTCTTCAGTGTAGATCTTTTTATAATGATTAAATATTTGTGGGTATTTTTTGTTTAGTACACTGCATATTATATTTGAACTTGTATAAGGTTTTGAACCTGTACAATTCATTTGTAGGTGTAATGTAAAGTTATAGTACCTTTTAAAGCTGCTATTATAAACTGTTTAGGATTATCAAGAAATACAATTTGATAGTCAGATAATCAAACTTATGGTCATATTAGATAATAGACGAGTTTGCTATAATAAGGCGCTTTCTAGATTGAACAGATTGTGAATAGCTAAAAAACAAGTTAGCCAATTCAGATAAAGAAATGGCCTTCAGAAACCTCAGAGACTTAAAGAATTTAAGGCCCCTTTGACATTGAGACATGTCAGCTCCTGGCAGTACCCCATTTTACTTGGAAAACAATGATGAGTATCAAAGGATGCTCATTTGTAGGGTTATTGGTTCATGTGTCCACTCGGCCACAGGGCTCTGCCACTTAGGGAGGCTTATCCCAGGCTGCAACCACCACCAGGTGTGTGTTGGGCCCTAGGGAAGCTGAACAACACTGCTCCCCAGGTGGGGAAACACAGTTTGAGGCAAGGGACATAGCTAGAACTGGCTGGGGGCGGGGGTGTCCCTGGGCCTGCAAAGATCCGAGGGCCAGGGAGGGGGGGCACTGGGGTCCCTCGGGGATTATGTGGGAGGGGAGTCTTTGGCTTGATGTGACAGGCTGGGAGTTAAGGGAGGCCTACTGTGGTGGATAAGTCAAACCATATCCCACGTCTAAGGGTGGGCCTGAGATTAAATACCTTTAAGTGTCTGGGAAGGAAAGTTCATTGGCTAAGCCTCCAGGCATTTAGGTACCTCATTTTTGAGTCTACGTGACCTGTGGTCACATCCTCTACATGTGGAGAGTCTTGGGGCATCCGTTGCCATTATGTGACAGATGGCTACACATCTATAGAGGGCTGCGGCTAGTGTCGGGGCCTGGTTTTCTGGGAGTCAGGCAAAATGCTTACTGTCCCTTTCAGGGTCACCGGGGTTTCTAGCCTTAGCTCATCCAGGAACCAGGCTGCCTTTCATGGTCCCACACAACATGGCCTCTGGTAACAGTACAGGCCATGTATATCAACATAGTCCACAGTGGCGGCACAGACCACAGACACCAACATGGCCTCTGGTGGAAGCTTGGACCATGGCGGTCTTTTGAAGAGGTCGGTTTAGAAAACGAACTATTCTCCATCTCTGGCATCCTGCTGTTACTCAGATCCAGGTTGAACAATGAAGCTGGGCAGTGTGTTTGGGGCAGAGTCTGCAAGAGTTTCACGCTAATGCATACCACCCTGCCTGCCATTCTCAGCAATTCCAGAGCAGCTTTTTCCCAAATGTCATTGCTGCCACCACAATGTCAATGATTCTGCCTCTCTCCACTTCCCTACACTGATCCCTTCTTCTATCTTTCCTGCCTCTCCATCACAGATTTATTCATCAGAGAGGCATTGCAAACTTCATGTGTCACATAGCACACCTTTTTTATTTTTGCCCAAACGTCTTTACATGCAAATACTTACTGCAATGAGTCATTTCTGAAGCACCATAAATACTGGACTATAGCTGAGATTCCTTTAGGATATCCTGTTGTTGATCAGAATCAGGGTGATCTCGGAGCTTGTCGGGAAGTCTCGGGCAGGATCAGAGAGAGTTCCTGGCTACTACAGGGCTCTCTGAGTGCCTGCTCTCCAGCAGCGCAAGCAGAGTTAAGCAGGGACAAGGAAGGGGCAAGCAGTGTGAGACGCAGCAGCAGTGGCTGTGCTGAACGCCCTGGGAGACCAGGGACCACTTCTACCCAGAAGCAATACTATTCTTTTGTCGATTGCAGCTGTTCTCTCATACCTCTCACCACCAGAAAAGAATATGAATCTTACTTCTGTACACTCCTCTCCGCCATCTTTCTTTCCGACTTCATGAGACCACCTTTTAAAAGCATCTTTCCGTAAGGCACGCCTTTGATTTTTTTTTTTTTTTGAGATTCTGCTAGCTCTGCAGACTCAGTCTCTGCTGCCACATTGCCCTCAATGCCAACATGCCTCTATCAGGCTCCTTGGAGCTGCTTTGATGTCCCATGACCACCAGTGGCTACTACCATCTTTAGTTTCTCTGAAATTGCAATTCTTAACATTTATACACGAATCACAAGGACACCCAAGTTCATAAAAGAAACACTACCAAAGCTTAAACTACATATTAACCCTCACATACTGATAATAGGAGATATTAACACCTTATTTTGCCAGTCCACAGGTCATCCAGACATAAACTAAACAGAAATTCTGGTGCCTGCTGATGTCATAAATCAAATGAACCTAATATATTTACAGAACATTACATACAAAAAGAAAATACTTCTTCTCATATCCTCATGGAACTTTTTTCCAAAACTGATGTCATATGCAGTCACAAAGCTAGTAGATAAATACACGAAAATTGAAAGAACTCTTCATTCTATGTGGCCACTATGGATATCAGCAATAAATAAAACAAAATATTTACAAACTCTTGGATACTGAACAATTTACTACTGAATGACTACTGGGTCAAGGCATAAATTAAGAAAGAAATGAAATATTTTCTAAAATTGAATGAAAATGAATACACAACATACCCAAACTTATGGGATACAGTGAAGGCATTTCTAAGAGCCAAGTTCATAGAACTATGTGCCTACATAAAACAAGTTGAAGAGATTTTATATTAGGAACAGCACATCTGAAATTTCTAGAACAAAAAGAAGTAATTACAACCAAGAGGAGCATACAGCAAAAAATAATCAAACTCAGGCCTAAAATAAATAAATTAGAAGCAACAACAAAAGCAATACAAAGAATCAATGAAACAAATATTAGATTCTTTGAGAAAATCCACAAGGTTGACAAACACTTATCCAAATTAACTAAAAGGCAAAGAAAATATTGACAAAATTAGAATTATAAAGAAGAGACGTAACAGATACGAAAGAAATTCAGTGAATTGTAAGAACATACTTTAAAAACTTATACCCAAATTGGAAAAATATAAAAGAAATAGAGAGTTTTCTCAATAGGAACCATTTATTAGAGTTAAGTCAATATCAGATAAGCATTCTGAACAGATCTGTAAATCCTAGTGAGATTAAAACAGTCATTAAACATATCTGCCCCCGTCAATAGAAAATTCTAGGGACAGATGGTTTTAGTATTCTACAAGGCTTTCAAAGAAGAGTTAATGCTAATACTCCTCAAATTATTCCACAAAAATAGGAACAGAAGGAACACTGCCAATTCATCTTAGAAGGCCACAACTAGGGGCTGGGGATTTAGCTCAGTGGTAGAGCGCTTACCTAGGAAGCACAAGGCCCTGGGTTCGGTCCCCAGCTCCGAAAAAGAGAACCAAAAAAAAAAAAAAAAAAAAAAAAAAGAAGGCCACAACTATCCTGAGAACCCAAACCACATAACAACTTAACAAAGAAAGATAATTACAGAACAATTTCCCTTATGAACATACATGCAAATATTCTTAATAAAATACTTGCAAACTGAATCAAGGAACATAGCAAAAAGATCATTGATTATGATCCAGAAGATTTCACCCTAGAGATGCAGAGTTTGCTCAACATATGTAAATTCATAAATTTAATTCACCCTATAAACAAATTGAAAGACAAAAACACGTATTATCACCTCATTAGATGTCAAAATGCTTTGACAAAGTCCAACTCCCTTTCATAATAAAAATCCTGAAGAGATCATGGATAAAAAGAATGCACGTCAATATAACAAAGGCAGTTTATAGCAAGCCCATAACCAACATCAACTTAAATGGAGAGAAACTGAAAACAATTCCACCAAAATCAGGAACAAGACAAGATTGTCTGCCCTCTTTATACTTATTCAATATTGTACTTGAAGTCTTAGCTAGAGCAATAAGGCAACTGAAGGAGATCAAGGGAATACAAATTGGTAAGGAAGCAGTAAAAGTATATTTATTTGCTTTTTATATGACAATATACATAAGTGACCCTATAAATTCCCATGGGAAACTCCTACATGTAATAAACACTTTTAGCAAAGTAACCTGGATACAAAACTAACTGACAAAAATCTGTAGCCCTCCTATATTCAATTGACAAATGGGCTGAGAAATAAGTCAGGGAAACAACACGTCTCACAACAGCCTCAGATAACAGAAAATATTTTGGGGTAACTCTAAGCAAGAAAAGGGATTGTATGATAAAAACTCGAATACACTGAAGGAAGAAACTGAAGAAGACATCATAAGGTGGAAAGATCTCCCAGGTTTTTGTAATCTTAATATAGTAAAAAGTCCATTACATCCAAAACCATCTACAGATACAATGCGATCCACATCAAATTTCCAACACAGTTCTTTACAGATCTTGAAAAGACAATTCTTGGCTTCATATGAAAACACACACACACACACACACACACACACACACACACACACACACACACACACACACACCAAAAACAAAACAACAACAAATACCAAACTAAACCAAAACCTGAGAAAAATAAACTATCCTGAATAATAAAAGAACGGCTTAAAGTATCACCATCCCCCATTTTAAGTTGAACTACTGAGCCTTAGTGATAAAACCCAGCATGATATTGGCACAAAACAGACACACTGATCAATGGAATTGAATCAAAGTCCCAGAAATAAATCCACACACCTATTGACACCTAAATTTTGGTTAGACAGAAATATACATTGAAAAAAAAAACCCACAAAGCATCTTTAACAAATGGTGCTGGTCAAACTGGATGGGTGTTTAGAAAAAGTATCCATATTTACCCCCTGCCAGAAACTCAACTCCAGATGGATCAAAGACCTGAATACAAGACCAAATACACTGAACCTTATTGAAGAGAAAGTGGGGTGAAGTGAAAACTTAAGGGTTCTTTGAAAAGTCAGTTGCATTGGATGGTGTTTTGCTAAAGCAGACAGGTCAAAGAATGTTTCACTGAAGTAGACACAGGTGAAAAGCTAAGGCAGACTTGTGAAGGAACATTTTGTTGAAGAAGGCATGTTCTGCTAAAGCAAGTACATAAAAGAATATGTGATGAAAGATTCTTTGCTAACGACATGCATGTATTGGTCTGCCTTACATTGCATAGTTGAGCTCCATTTGTCAGGACTCTATAGAGAGAAATGCACTAAAAACATTCTAGTGGTGTGCTACAGCTTCTTGCTGCTTTCTCAGACTTCAGCTGATTGGTAGAGTGATGTCAGATCAAACGACTCACATGGAGTTTTGTTAAGACTCATGTGCTGAGGCAAGACCCATAGAGGACATGTGATGTTTGGAGGGAGTATCAGTAGGACTCCATGGACAGTGATGGAGGTTGGGTTAGGCTTGCTTATAGAGCTAGCTGTACAATGCTTATTGGTCTAGCTGTACAATGCTTATAGAGCTAGCTGTACAGTGCTTATTGGTCTAGCTATACAATGCTTATTGGTCTAGCTGTACAATGCTTATAGAGCTAGCTGTACAGTGCTTATTGGTCTAGCTATACAATGCTTATTGGTCTAGCTGTACAATGCTTATAGAGCTAGCTGTACAGTGCTTATTGGTCTAGCTATACAATGCTTATTGGTCTAGCTGTACAATGCTTATAGAGCTAGCTGTACAGTGCTTATTGGTCTAGCTATACAATGCTTATTGGTCTAGCTGTACAATGCTTATAGAGCTAGCTGTACAGTGCTTATTGGCCTTGCATCTTCACTGATACTTTGCTGAGGGAGGCACAGTAGAAAACTTTCTGTGGCGTTCCTGTTGGTCCTGGTCCCTTCTGATGACTTGTGCTGAGGCTGAGGCCTGGCTGTCTCTGCAAGGTTTGTGTTTGCTATTCTGACTCTACTGAACTGGACTGTTAGTATATCCATGAACTGTTTGCAAGTGGATCAAGCTGCTGCTGCTAACCTGTGAACTGAACTGCTGGTTTCCTGACAACACAAATGGAAGTTGCTCTAAAAACCATTTCTAAAGAGGTGCCCTTTCTTTTCACTACCTCTGGTGGGTGGTGGGCTAGAAGGGAGGTTAATGTGTTTAAGAACCACCATTGAAAATAGGTTTTGAAAAAAATAAGTTACAGTGGGGAACTCACTGGCACAGGAGACAACTTTCTGAACAGAACATCTTTAGTATAGGTGCTAAGATTAATAGTAAATGGGACCTCATGCAACTGAAAAGCTTCTGTAAGGCAAAGGACACTGTTATTAGGACAAAATGGCAGCCTACAGAATAGGAAAAGATTTTTACCAGCTACACAGCTGACTAAGGACTAATATCAAAAATATATAAAGAACTAAACAACTAGATAAAAGGAAAACACATAACCTAATTTAAAATGGGGTACAGATCTAAACAGAGAATTATTGATAGAGGAAACTCTATTGGCTGTGTAATGGCTGAGAAACACTTTATGTTCAACATCCTCAGTCATCAGGGAACTAAAAATCAAAAGCACTTCGATATTTCATCTTAAAGCTGTCAGAGTAGCTAAGATTAGTAAAACAAGTGACAGCTCGTGCTGGTGAGGATGTGCAGCAAGAGAAACACTCGGCCATTGCTCATGTGAATGCAAACTTTACAGCCACCATGAAAATCAATGTGGGGGTTCCTGGGAAGATTGAAATTGACCTACCTTAAGACCCAGCTATTCTGCTCTTAAGCATATACTCAAAGGTCCCTTCATCCTACTATAGAGACTTGCTCAACCATGTTCATTGTGGCTCTCTTCATAATAGACAGAAATCAGAGTGATTGATGAAAGGACTTAAAAGTCAGTACAAGATGTCCCAAGACAGAGTTCTCAGCACAAAGGAGATTTATTTGCCCCAGAGGGAGAGAGGGCAGGGTTGAGGAACAAGAGTAGGAGACAGAGGACTAGAGAAAAGAGAAAAGGGACAAGGGATATTTGTCCCAGAGGGACAAAGGACTGCATCTGGAGAGGAGACAGATGAGTCCTTAGGCAAATGGCATTTTATAAAAGGAAAAATAGAAGCCATGTTAGGACACATTGGTTACTTTACATTGGGCATGTCAATTAGATAAGCCAAAAGGGGGCTTTTGATTATTAGACTTGAATATTTTGATAGCTGGACCTTGGTTGTCAGCCTCAAGAAGAGAAAGTGGAATTAGGAAATAGACTTTTGTGGATAGCTTTAAAAGTGTAATCTAACAGTTTTTAGGGAAGGACTAGGGAATAGGGGAAGAGCAAGACCTGCCAGAGCTGTGTTTGGTATAGTGAGGTTGCTAGAGCCCTTTCAACCAAGTTGTTCCTCAGCAGAAGAATTGATAAAGGAAATGTGGTACATTTACACAATGGATTATTACTCGGCCATTAAAAAATAAAATGATGAAATTCATAGGTGAATAGATGAACTAGAAAAAACTCACCCTGAATGAGGTGTCTCACCCAGAAAGATAAATATGTCATGTATTCACTTATAAGTGGATATTAGCCATTAAGTAAGTGGTAGACAAAGTATAATCTGTAGACCCAGAGAGGTTAGGTATAAGGTAAGGTATCAGGGGTTGTGGAGGTGTGTCAGATAGATCTCCCAAGAAAATAGAATAAATAGTTATGGATGAATGGTAGTAGGAAAGCAATATAGTAGAAGCTCCCTAAAATATATACATATAGGAAGGAGATTGTAGTGAAATAGCCAAGTAATGGGGGATGCAGGCTCCAGCTGGCTATTTCTGGTCACCAAATGAAGCTTTCAGAACTGGGGTTGTTACAATTGAGTTGTTGGCTAAAGGGTTCCATTGGAACTCCCCCAAACCCAGAAGTCTGCCAAAATTATATGTTACTCTTCATAAACAGACAGGAGGGCCTTCAGTCAGTTGACTGAAGTTAACACCTACACAACTCATTCAACTTAGAAAAGTCATGCTGGTGCCCAAATAGAGCTTTCAGACCAACACACTAGTGTCTTTGGTACAGAAAGGTATGCTGAATTCCTATAAAGAGAAATGTAAACACCAACTCAGACACAAGGCCTGCAAGATATGCTAATGCAATGATAGCACAAAGATTTTGGGAGTAACCGACCAATATCCGATCTGACTGAAGACCCACTCTAGGACAGAAGAAGGACTTGTGTGACCAAACAGAAGAGATAACCCAGGTACCTAGGGTAAAACCAAATACGACTTGTGATGGCTAGTCTCATAAACTTGATTACATCTGTAATTAACTACCCCCACCCCCAGTAGAGTGCACCCTCTACTGTGAGAGGGATTTACAGTTAATTTGAGGTGGAAATATCTACTTCTAATCTAGATCTTTGAGATACACCTTCAATCCAGGTCTTTAGCCAAATCTAATTTGGTCCATACTTTCTACTGAAAGCATATAAAAGAATATGGAAGAAGGAAGTTATATTCTTTGTCTGCTTATTCTCGCTTGGCTAGCAAGTCCATTACTTCACTGGGATTAGAACCTACTAATTCTGAATTCCAACATATATAGAAGATCAGCTGAGATATCTAGCCTCATGGACTGAACAATTACCAGATTCTTGGATTTTCCATTCACAACTGACACTGTTGGATTAGCTGGATCACAGACTGTAAATTGTTTTAATAAATCACACACACACACGAGAGAGAGAGAGAGAGAGAGAGAGAGAGAGAGAGAGAGAGAGAGAAGAGAACTATCCATTTTTTAAGTTTTGTTATTCTAGAGAACCCTGACTAGTACAGATGTCTCACTCCATGAGATAAAACCTATGTCTGACAATGCTTGGTGACTAAGGACACTAGGTAGCCAGGAGACCTAGGGTGAAACTAAATACTGCTTAAGCATCAACAATAACAACAAATGGAGCAATAGAATGAATTTTCATGACATTCTGCTGTACTCCTACAACAGGAACTTGATGTCTCAGACATCATAGAGAAGCTTCCTCCTGTAAGAGATGAGAACAAATACAGAGACCCACAACCTGACGGAGAGACCAGCAGAGACAGAGAGACCTTGGGACCCTCAGCCCAAAACAGTATGTCTCCGACAAATTACTCCTTGGGCTCAGAGAACCCCACAGGAGAGGAGGCTGAAAGAGTGTGAGAGGCAGAAGGGACGGAGAAAGAACACTAAGAAAACAAGGCTCTCTAAATCAACATGAACTCATCTGAACTCACAGACTGTGGCAGCCTGCTTACAGCCTACATGGGTCTGTGTCAGTTGGGTTCCTAGAACTGAAGTTGATTTATGCCCCACTGCAACCCAGAAGCAATCTCCAATTAATAACCACTTGTGAATGAAAATTTAGTTTCCTTCAGGAGTCTAAGTCGGGGAAAAGTCACTCTTCAGGGTAGGCTGCATGACCAGCAGTAGATGCCAACAGAGAACAAAATCAATGGCATCCTCAGAGGTTCCTCATCCCATAATATTGTCATGGTTCTTCCTTTTTTAAAAAAATTATCTTATTTTTAATATTTATTTTATTTAGATATATATTTTCTTTCTTTTTACCATACATATCTTTGTGTATATATTATGGTTTCCAGTTTAGTGTTTTTATTGGATTATTTTTAAAATTAATTTTATTTATTTGCATGTCAAATGTTGACCCCCTTCCCAGTCTCCCCTCTGCAAACCCCCATCCCATCACCCTTCCCCTTTGCCTCTAAGAGGGTACACTACCCCCACCCACCCACTCCTACCTCACCCCTCTAGCATCCCCCTTCCCTGGGACAACAAGCCTCCACAGGACCAAGTGCCTCCCCTCCCACCTGATGGCTGATAAGGCAATCCTCTGCTATATATGTAGTGGTAGCCATGGACCAACCATGTATACTCTTTGGTTGGTGGTTTAGTCCCTGGGAGCTCTGGGCGGGGCGTCTTGTTAGTTAATATTGTTGTTCTTCCTATAGGGTTGCAATTCCCTTCAGCTCCTTCAGTTCTTCCTAACTCGTGCATTTTATGGGATACTTGAGTGTGTGAATAAATGGGTCTCTTGTTTCTTGGTCCTTCTCCTGGGCTCTTTGTCTTCTGTTTGTATGTTTTGTCCCATTCTAATGTATTATTTTTTGTTTTGTCTTATCATATTATGTTATTATCCCATAAAAGCCTGTTTTTAATGAGAGACCATAGTTACTTCTACGGGAGTAGTTCTCAGTGGGTCCAGTTTGCATGTGGTACTTTCCAGAGATGCTTTGTCAGAACATGGAGTGGGTAACGATTACTAATAGAATATATATTGAGGAGGTGTCAGAGGTGCCTCAGAGCATTTGGTAACGGTGGGACTGCTCTTTAGTAAAGAACTCTGAATGTCGGTTATGCTGACAGTGCAGTCTGAGAGATCTGTGTAGCATCTGGACTTAAGCTGTGATCGACCTTTGCAAGACCTGCAGAGACACCACTCCAGCTTTAGATGCAGAGAAAAACCCACTTAAACCTTTACCTGTAGTTTACCAGTCTAATGCTTGTCTTGAGAACACAATTCATCAGTGCCTCCAAGAGGACTGAAGGAAGAGCTTGAGGTGAAGAATTAAAACAAATAGGAGCTCTACAACCAAACAGGAAGAAGCTATCAGTGACTCAAGTGTAATTCTTGTCCACTATAGGCTCCAATAGTGCCAGCATTACAGAGCAGAGCTACACACATAGCAGAGTGTCTCTTCAGGGCCATAAAATTAGAATTCAGAAAGTATAGCCAGCCTTTGTTTGTGAACATGGCTGGGAGGTTTTTGTTTTTTAATAAAAGACTATTTTTATTTTATTATTTCTAATTTTTAAGTGTCTAGCCTACAAGAATGCAGTGCCTATGGAGGCCAGGAGAAGGCGCTGCACCCCCTGCAACTGGAATTATAGGTGGTTGTGAGCTGCCATGGGGGAGCTAGAAACTGAACCTGGGTCCTCTGGAAGAGCAGAAAGTGTTCTTAATTGCACAACCATCTCCCCAGCCTCACGTCCATTTTATTCTGATTGCTTTACCTTGTCAGGCCCCTGGTTTCCCCATACTCTCTTAACTTGATAAATTTTATTTTACAAGATGCTTTTTTTCCTTTACTGCTTCTTGTAGTTTCTCAAATTATAATTTTTTGCAAGAAGACAATAAAAATTACTTTGCACACTTGTAAATACTAATTTTTGTCCCTTAGGCCCACGTCCTAGAAAGACAATGTGGATATACCTCTTTTATAGTTAATAATCTCTTCCATGTAAATCAGGGATCTCAATCCTTTTGATATCATGAAAGATGTTGCCATTGGTAAATTTGTTAGGTCACATTCAAAGATAAAGCAAAATGCAGGAGGCCCAAGAGACACAGACTGAATATACTGGTAAAAAACAAGGTCAAGTCATGGTGAAAACACACATCTGGTTCCTCCTGTATGATCAGTATTGGGCTTTTATACACACATTGTTTCTAGCTTACATAACAATTAAAGCCACTTTATCTAAATTTATTGTGATTAAAAATGTTTGTCTTTACTATGCATAGTTTTTAGGGGAAACTGTTCTCATGTTTGGCATTTGTGACAACTTTGAAGATATGCTGTTCATTTGACAACACTCTTGTGTTTCTGTGAGTCAGTCACTTTTATCACAGTGCAGTGTGTGGCATTGGAATGTTTGCATGACTTAGAATGTTAGCTGGGAATGTATGCAATGGCTGCTACCACGGATTCATGGCCAAGCGCTCTCACTGAGCAACTGGCAGAAAATGAAGGTCAGCTTTGGATTTGAAAACAAAAGCTGCCTTTGAGTCACCTCTTCTCACAAGAATGGGAGCAAGAGCACTAATGACTTAGTCATTGTCACTAAAGAGAATCCACATTAACTACTTTCTGGTAAGATACAAAGATCCATTTGGCTGCAGATTTAGGGTCCTGGGGAAAGTTTGCCTCACCAGATACGTTATTGCTAAGTAGCAGATGAGAATAGCAGAAGAATAAATGTCCTTCTTCAGCTCCAGAAGAAACATTTATTACCCCACACAAGTCAGGGGCATGGGCAGGGCTTAGGTGGATCTGCTGCTTGGGTCTCACAGGCTATGGTCATGCTTGGAGCTAGAGTTACAGTCTCATCTGATGCTCACTGGGGAAAATTTGCATCCAGATCCACTGAGGTTTAAGAGCACTGTTTACACTTGAGGCTATCAAGGGTCGGTGGCTTTGTTTGTTTTTCTGTTCTGGCTGTAGACTGGAGGCTACTGGCCCCTACACACACAATCTTCTACTGCCAGTGTGTTCTTTTACTTCATCAAAGCAGCTGTCTCAGTTAGCTGCTGGGTAGAGCCTCTCAGGAGACAGCCATTCTAGGCTCCTGTCTGGAAGCATGATGCAGCATCAGTAATACTGTAAGGGTCTGGTGCCTGCCTGCGGGATGGGTCCCAAGTTGGGCCAGTCACTAACCCACCATTCCTTCAGTCTCTGCTCTCTATCTGTCCCTGCATTTCTTTTAGACAGGAGCAATTTTGGGTCGAAAATTTGGTAGGTAGGTCGGTGTTTCCGTCCCTCCACTGGGCATCTGTCTGGGTACTGGAGCTGGTCTCTTCAGGTTCTATATCCCGGCTGTTGGGAATTTCAGCTAAGGTCACCCACACTGAGTCCTGGAAACCTCCCCATCCCGGGTCTCTGGGCTTCTTAGATCCCCCACTCCAAGCAGCTGCTTATCTCCACTCGGTCTCCTGCCCTCTGAGCCTCTCCTGCCTCTCCTCATACCTGATCCTGCCCCCATTCCCCACCTCTTTCACCCAGGTACCTCCTTCCCTCTGCCCCTATGACTATTTTATTCTCTCTTCTTTGTTTTTAATTGGATATTTTATGTATTTACTTTTCAAATGTTATCCCCTTTCCAAGTTTCCCCTCTGGAACTCCCATCCCATACTCCTCCCCCTGCTTCTATGAAGATGTTCTCCAACCCACCTCCCACCTCACCGCCCTGGCGTTCCCCTACACTGGGGATTCAAATCTTCCCAGGACTAAGGGCCTTTCCTCCCATTGTTGCCCGACAATGCCCTCCTCTGCTACATATGCAGCTGGGGTCATGGGTCCCTCCCTCCATGTGTACTCTGGTTGGTGGTTTAGTCACTGGGAGCTCTGGGGGATCTGGATGGTTGATATTGTGTTGTTCTTCCTATGGGGTTGCAAACTCCTTCAGCTCCTCCAGTTCTTTCTCTAACTCCTCCATTGGGGCCCCCATGCTCAGTCCAATGGTTGTCTGTGAACATCTGCCTCTGTATTCGTCAGGCTCTGGCAGAGCCTCTCAGGAGACAGCTATAACAAGCTTAGTGTCTGGGTTTGGTGTCTGTATATGGGATGGATCCCCAGGTGTGGCAGTCTCTGGATGGCCTTTCCTTCAGTCTCTGCTCTACACTTTGTCCCCATATTTCCTTTAGACAGGAGTCATTCTGGGTTAAAAATTTATAGATGAGTGGGTTGCCCCATTCCCCAACCTTGGGCCTTATCTAACCTCTGGATATAGTCTCTACAGATTCTCCCTTCCCATTTCAGCTAATGTCATCCCTGTTGGGTTCTGAGCACCTCTTGCTTTCCTGCTGGTGGCCACCCCTAACTCCCCATACTCCATTGCTGCACACCTCTGTTCAAATTCCTGACCCTCTGTATATCATCTCTGTCTCCTCTCATACCTGATCCTGCCCCCTTTTATCCCCTCCCCCTACTCTCTTCCTCCCAAGTCCCTCCCAGCCTCTACCTCCTGTGAGTATTTTGTCTCCCTTTCTAAGAAGAACTGAAGTATCCACACTTTGGTGTTCCTTCTTCTTGAGCTTCATATGGCCCATGAATTGTGTCTTGGGTATTCTGAGCTTTTGGGATAATATCCACTTATCAATGAGTGCACAGCATGTGTGTTCTTTTGTGACTGGGTTATCTCGCTCAGGATGATATTTTCTAGTTTCATCCATTTGCCTAAGAATTTCTTGAAGTCATTGTTTTTAATAGCTGAGTAGTACTCCATTGTGTAGATGTACCACATTTTCTATATCCATTCCTCTGTTGAAGGGCATCTGGGTTCTTTCCAGCTTCTGGCTATTATAAATAAGGCTGCTATGAACATAGTGGAGCATGTGTCCTTGTTATATGTTGGAACATCTTTTGGTTGTATGCCCAAGAGTGGTATAGCTGGGTCCTCAGGTAGTAGACAAACCTCCAGACTGATTTCTAGAGTGGTTGTACCAGTTTGCAATCCCACCAACAATGGAAAAGTGTTCCTCTTTCTCTACATCCTAACCAGCATCTGCTGTCATCCGAATTTTCAATTTTAGTCATTCTGACTGGTGTGAGGTAGAATCTCAGGGTTGTTTTGATTTGCATTTCCCCGATGACTATTATAAGTGGGATTTAAGTAACCTCACTTGGGCCTTCCTTCTTCTTTAACTTCTTTGGGTCTGTTGGGTGTATCATGGGTATTGTGTACTTTTTGAATAGTATCCACTTATCAGTGAGTACATACCATGCATGTCCTTTTGGGTCTGGTTTACCTCACTCAGGATGATATATTCTAATTCCATCCATTAGCCCCCAGAGTCCATGATCTCTTTGTTTTTAATAGCTGAATACGATTTCATTGTGTGAATCAACCACATATTCTGTATCCATTCTTTGGTTGGGGACATCTGGATGCTATGAATAAGGCTGTTGCGAACAGTGGAGCATGGACCCTTGTTAACACATGGTGGCATATCTTTATGGCCAGAAACAGTATAGCTGGGTCTTCTGGTAGATCTATTTCCAATTTGCTGAGAAACTGCAAGATTGATTTCCAGAGTGGTTGTATCACTTTGCAACCCCATCAGCAATGGAGGAGTGTTCCTCTTTCTCCACTTCCTCACCAGCGTGTGCTATTGCTTTAGTTTTTGATCTTTGTCATTCTGATTGGTGTAAGGTGGAATCTTGATTTGCATTTCCCTGATGACTAAGGATGTTGAACATTTCTTTAAATGCTTCTCAGCCATTTGAGATTCCTCTGTTGGGAATTCTCTGCTTAGCTCTGTACCCCATTTTTAAATTGGGTTGTTTTGGTATTTTGGAGTCAAATTTCTTGAGTTCTTTATATATTTTGATTATTAACCCTCTGTCATATGCAGGGTTAGTGAAGATTTTTTTTCCCCAATCTGTAGGCTTCGGTTTTATTCTTTTGACAGTGTCCTTTGCTTTTCAGAAGTTTCTCAATTTCAAGAGGTTTCATTTATTAGTTGTTGATCTTAGAGCCTGAGCCACTGGCCTTTCAACACAGGCTTCCCTAGAGAACTTTGATGACCAGGCTGGATGCTACACATTCAAGCTGAAACTGTGTTTTACAAGGGTGGCCTGGGTTACCCTGAGTAGGAGCCTGCTTATTACCCTGGAGCCTTTTGGCTTCTCTGCTTGAAAAGGCTTTACTATCTCAGAGCAAACAAAAAAAAAAAAAACATTTCCTGTCTTGTTTAGGGCACTTTTAGGGCTTCATTTCCCAGAACAAAAAAGTTGAACATCATACTAACGTGTTGTAGTCTTACCAGGTAAGGGCAGGCTTTTTCTATTCAACTGATTTTGGGAATGTTCCTTTAAGGACAGCAGAATCCTCATCTTGGGCATTTCATTGTCTTAAGGTGATTCTATTGTTCTGTTTTTGAAGCATTGCTGCTTCTTTCCTGGGTGATTAGGGACACAGCAGCATGGGGAGATATGGCTGACTGCCTTGCTGTCTGCAGATTGTGTTCAGAAAATTGGAGGAAGAGAATGCCAGGCTTGGAGATCCCTACTGATTGTTACCTTGATCAGTTATTCCCTTAGCTTCAAAATGTGCAAACATTCAAAGCTCATCACTTTGCTCTATAAAAGTGTTTTGGTGGCAACTGCTTCTTACTGGATTTCAGAACTATGGTGGGTTTAGTTTGAAATCAGCCCTGAGAATAGATAGCTTATGCACAAGACTGTAAGTCTTTGTGATTTTTGCCTTATAAACATCCTCTGTGTGTGTGTGTGTTTGTGTGTGTGTGTGTGTGTGTGTGTGTGTGTGTGTCTATCTGTCTGTCTGTCTTTGTGAGTATATGCTACATGTGTGCAGGTGCCTTCAGAGGTCAGGAGTGGAGTATTGTATCTCCTGGAGTTGAAGTTATAAGTAATTGTAAGTAGCTCAACGTAGGTGTTAGATAGCCAAACTCAGGTCCTCTGGAAGAGCCTCAAGTGTTCTTAACTGCTGAGCCATCTCTCTAACCCCACTTTGCTTATTTTTAACTCTATATCTCTCATTATCTCAGAACTCCCCGAGTAGCTTAGGATGACTGGCAGAGCTCTATCTGCCTCTTCTTTCCAAGTTCCGGGATTACAAATGTATACTACCTGTGCTAGACTTCTGGGTCTAGCACATGGGTTCTGAGGATACAGCTCAGGCCTTGTACGCAAGCTCTTTACTGACTGAGCCATCTTCCCGCTGCTCCCACACTTGTAATCTGATGTTAGTGATCAGCAGATGACTTTAGTGACTGAGGGAAAAGATATTTTTCATTTGGGTGATCCCAGCTAGCCTGCTTTACATTAACAGTATCAATCCAGAATTCCTGTCCATTCAAATCCTCAAAGTGTGAGGGGGGGGGGACAGTTTTTGCCTCCATGGCTGAGTTTTTACAGAGCTGAGTGGGTTTTCAGGCAAACTCTGATACTCTCATGTAGAAGTTAGGTCCGGTTCTTCCTCCTAGCTCCACGCTCCCGGAGTAAGACTCAGACCCTACATATATTTACAAACACCTGGGCCATACACCTAGGCTCTTCTCTGACTAGACCATAACTTGAAGTAACCCATTTATTTTAACCTGCACAGGGACCTGCACTCAGGGCTCGTTACCTGTGCCTAAGAACCTGTGTCTGTCTCATCACATCTCCCCTGGTGAGTCTCTCCCCTGGCATTATCCCATTATCCTTTCTGCCCCCAGAGGTCCCACCTCTTATTTCCTGCCTAAGCTGTAGACCATCAATTTTATTATTGACAGGTGCCATCCATACAGACACAAGATATTCTATCTACACTCTCACAAGAAGAGACGCAGAGGCACGGAGGCGTATTACCACATAAGATGGTGGGGAGAGATGGGATCAAAGCGTCTCTGGCTGAGGAAGAGCAGTTTTAACACCTACTCGATGTAGAGTAAGCACAGGGCTGAGTTGCTCTCACTCTGAGCATTAAGAAGGGAAGAAAACTGTTGCACCTCAGTTCTGAACTAGCAAGCACATCTCAAGAGATCAGTTTGTTGTACATTGTTATAGCCACCCTAGGAAACAGGTACATTCCTCAACCCCCCCCCCCCACACCTTAGAAAGGTCATTTTTGGAAGCATGGGGTGTTTCAGGTAAGAAATAATAAAAACAATAAAAACAGCAGAATTTGTCCAGGTAAGATCTCATGTGTAACATCCAACTTAATATGTGTATTCCTGGGCTGATATCTAATCCAGTCTTAATCAAATGGCTGTGACACCAAGCTAGACACAGGAAGCAGCTTGCCTCAGATCTACCTGTAGTGGGTCTGAACTGGGGTTCTTCCTTCCTAGGAAATAGGTTAGTCAGCTATGTGGTACTGTAACAATTACCCAGGGAAATCAACTTGTAATGAGAATCCTTGCAAATGCTTTGGGAGACTGTGGCTCATGGCCCCATTGCTTTTGCCTTATGACAGGGTGGACACTATGAGGACAACACAGTGGTTGCTTACCTCACAGTGAGATGTGATGGAGAAGGAACAGAGGAGCTAGGGTCTAATACCTCCACCAAGGACATTCCCAATGGCTTAAAGACCTCCCACAAGGCCCTACCTATTAAAGATTCCACATACCCATAGACTGGAAAAACTAACACTTAATACCTGGACCTTGGGAGACACTATTCTAGGAGGGTGAGGGTGGTATCCTTAAGTATCTACCAGGATCAGGCAGGTGAGGCTAATGGGCAGGCAGGAGAGGGAGCCTGGAGAACCTGAAAGGGGCTTCCCTTCATCCAATGGTTGCAGTGTGGGGCAGAGAGCCCAGTGAGGTAGATTTTATGACTCTTCCCCCCACAAAAGAAGAACTGTATTTTTATTTAAAAATTAATCTTTTGGTGTTGATATTTTTGTTTATGTCTGAGTGTGGGTGTATGCACATGAGTGTAGGTGTCTATGGAGTTCAGAGGCATCTGGTCACCTGAGGCTGGAGGCCTGGGCAGTTGTGAGCCATTGTGGAGCTCAGGTCCTTCACAATGACAGTGTGTGCTCTTTTTTAACCATGGAGCTATCTCTCAGTGCACTCATTTGTATGTAAAATGATGCCTTTAAAAAGTGAGATCAGATCAAAAACCTTTAAAGACATCTCATGACCCCTTCATACATACCCCACCCCCACTCCACTCAGGGGAAATATGAGACATCCTGAGTTTCCTCAGACTTTGCCCATTTGCTGTTACAGGGATGGCAAGACTGTTCAGCTCAGGAGGTCTATGGCAGCAGCCTCTCCAGTGTCTGTCTGTCCTCACCCACCCTTCTTCTATTCTGAGGCACAGCCAGCTGTTTGTCGGTATAAACTGACAACAGCTGCTCCATGGTATTAAGGGGAAGTTTTTATTGTAGATATGAGGGGGAGAAGAGTCAGAGGCATCTGCAAGAGTTCAGAATAGAGGGGAAAAGGTAGACTGAGCACGGCTGCAGGCTGGACATGGCCAGAGCTACCTGTGAGAGAGACCAGAAGAGCAGGGGATAGAGAAGAGAGAAATCAGAGTGAGAGAAGCAGGAGCAGGAGCAAGACTGGGGAAGAGGGAGAGAGGAAAAGGGGGAAGGGGAGGGGGAAGAAGAAGGGGGAAGAGGGAGAGGAAGAAGAAGGGAGAGGGGGAGGGAGAGGGAGAGGGAGAGAGAGAGACAGAGACAGAGAGAGACAGAGAGACAGAGAGAGGCAGAGACAGAGACAGAGACAGAGAGAGGGTTACAGGAGGAATGAGTATCTGGGGAAGGGGAGCACATGGCCTGAGTGAGTTCAGGGTGGAGAAGGTGAGAAGGGCTAGGACACTAGCCTAGGTCTTGAAATGTACAGGGCACCTGTTGTTATACTGAGGGGTCCTGGAGGCCGACTTGCCCTTTGTGTGCTAACAACCACCACAGGTATCCAGGCATAAATCCCTTCTGTGAGGGCTAGGACTCTAGGTAGAGGGGAACCAGTTTCACAAGTTGCTGAGGGTTGCTGGCATTTATCTAACCTTCAGAAACTCTCCTACAGCCCATGCTGAGCTCATTTCGGGATGTTTGGGCTGCCTTTTAGGGTTTGGGGAACTGGAGTTTCCTTTAGACCTGTCAGGAAGGAAGGAGAGGGGGAGTGATGTCAAGACAGAATTATTTTGCAAGCAAAGTATTTATTTTATTGAACAAACATGTATGCACTACCTTTTAAGTGACTGCCCATTCAAAGCACAAGGAGCCCTCACCATAGATAAGGGGGCCTTGAATGTTCCCTATAGGTTCATGTGTTTGTACACTTGGTGCTCAAAAATACACTCGGGCAATTTTGAATCTTTTAGGATCTGGACACAGGACACTAGGGGTGATCTTTAGAGGTTATACCTACCCCCTCCCCGCAGCAGACTCTTCTGCTTCCTATCTTCCTCTGCAGTGTGAACAGCTGCCTCACACAGGGGGACATGCTACAGATGCATTATTAGCCAAGGCCTGAGAGCTTACACACTCATCTTGTGTAGCACTGTGCAGGTCATAAGAAATGTAGGCAGAATTCAACCCTAGAAAGCCAATTTCAGGGCAAGCATTTTACGCCTCTGTTTCAATTGCCTTGGAAAAAAAGCAGGAAAGGCTTTGGTTTCTGTGAAAGGCAGAGTTGTCCTCAAAGTGGAGTAGAGAAAACAATGCCAGAGCAAGCTGATTCTGCCCACAGTTCAAGCTGGGTAAGGACCTGGTTTTTTCGTGTCAGGTAACAGCACCCCTGGCTCCTTGCAACCCCAGTTTGTGTGTGTTCTGTGATTATTGTACACAGAGAAGATGGCTGCTGAAGCTGGAAAATACAGAAGAATGAGGTATTAGTATCCCCATAAAAGATAATTAGACCAGAAAGATGATTTTAAAGGCTGCCTTTCAAAGAAAAAGGGCAGACACAGCTGAATGCATTTCCAGTTCTCAAAAACATTCTTAGTGATTGATTGACAAAGCCAGGGAAGGGAGTGAAGACTAAAGAGATGTAAGCATTTCTGTCTCTTCCAGAAAGCTCCATGTGGGATCCTGCTCTCTCTCTCTCTCTCTCTCTCTCTCTCTCTCTCTCTCTCTCTCTCTCTCCCCCCGGCCTTTCCTTCACCACAGATGGTATGATCAGAATAAATAGCTAAAACTTGGGGTTAGGCATCCATGTGGACCCTGCTGGGTTGCTGGGTATTACTGGAACAGGTTGATAGGAGAACCAACCTTGGAATTTCCAAATTCAAGAGTTTGTTGTATTCGTGTTTGAGGGGGTGGGGATGGGGTTATGGGGAGTGTAGACTTAGCCAGGGTCACTAGGAACAGCAGGCTTCTGTGTGGGGAAGGCTTGTCAGAGTCTGATTATCTCGTTTCTATTTTTCGGTTGGATTTTTTCTTGGCAGAAATAACATGGGAGTAACAGAAAGGTGAGCAAGGACAGATGCTGGGAAGGCCTTTATCTCAGGCTCCTGTGCTGGAAGGTTTTGCCACCCGTGCCACAGCAAATGGGTGAAGTCTGAGACTTCCCATTTTTTCATTTGGGTTTTGTATGTGAAAGAGTCATGGGATGTCTCTAAAAAGTTTTATTTTGCTCTCATTATTTGTAAAAGTTTTTTTTAATACAAATATGGGAGCTGGGAAGATGGCTCAGCATTTAAGAGCCTTGTTGCCCTTTCAAAGGACCTGAGATGGACCCCCAAATTCAGAATAGTTTTCATGTATGTTGGGGAGAGATAGGCAGGCTCAGGTTTCTTAGACTGGAGGTTAGGGCTGAGGGACTCTTAGGAAGGAAAAGCCTAGTGGGAAGAAATATGGTAGTAGTCTGAGCTGACTGGGGTTAATTTAATTTTTTACTTTATTTGCAATCAAATGTGGACTTTGGGACATGATCTGATATGACACTTGAAGCCTTTTAGTAACGAGGGGAAGCTCAGGAAATTTTATGGAGAAGGAACTAGTCTCTATGTTTCTAGCTTGAGAGAGAAATCTAGAGTGTGTATTTAGTTGGTTCAGGATTAAAACATATATACATAGCACATGAACTGCATCTTCCTGTCCTGCACTCACAGCAGACATGACTAATCAATCAAAATGTTTCTATTAACTTGGATGAGATGACCTCTACCAGTGGATCAACTGTTGTTAACACCGCATCTGTTTCTTCTTCCTAGTTGCCGACACATTAGAGGCAACATACTAGTTAAGTTTCCAGTGTCAGATTTCTTGGTTTGAATCCCAGGTCTAGATCCTGTTCAGTGATAACTGGCTTGTGGAGTAACCACACTAAGCTTCAGTTTTTATTCCTATGAAATAGGAGTAGCACTGACATCTGCTTACATTATTATAGTGGTGATAGTAATCTCTCTCTCTCTCTCTGTGTGTGTGTGTGTGGGTGTGTGTGTGTGTGTGAGAGAGAGAGAGAGAGAGAGAGAGTGCATATGTGTGTGAGTGTTTGCTCAAGCAAATTCCCTTCTTTCCCTTATAAAGGGCCACAGGTGGATTAGAGATGGGCTTGGTGTTTGCTGGAAGGGAAGAATGCAGTAGCAGAATGTAATAGAGGAGATAGGGTAGAGCTCTCAGGCTCTAGTGGTGCAGGGGGAGCTGTTGTCCTTTATTCTTTTCTAGATTGTGTTTTATGTTTATGTCTCTGTGTACATGAGTACAGATCCTGTGGATGGAGACCAGAAGATGGCATCAGGTCCCCTGGAGATGTCATTAGGAACAGTTGTGGGCCAGGGGACACGGCTGCTGAGAACTGAACTCAGGCCCTCTGCTTCTCTAAGAGGCTTTCTAAGGAACAACTGAAGCATTAGGATGGCCACTTTTGCTAGAAACATCTCTTCCTGTCTTCTGTGGTAAACCCCACCAAGTGAGAATAAGACCACTAACTCGCTTTTGAACCAAATTAGAAGCAAGTTTTAAATAAATATGGGCCAGGATGATTGACTCTTATAAAGTCCATTCGGCAGCTCCCCCAAAACAGTGACTAGTCAATTCCATTTTTTATCAGGTCCAATCATAAGCAAGTATATGCCTGGATGTACTCACTGCCTAAGCACTTCCTTCCTACATGTGACCAAGCACAACCAGTACTGTTAGCTCAAATAAACTTGTTTAGGGAGAAGAAAACTTGTGACTTGTTGTTTCACATAAACAATTGCTTCCAGCATTTCAGAGAAGTATCTGTCCTTTGGCAAGGAGATTTCAGGTTAGAGAAATTTTTGTTTTATGGATCTCTTTGGTGCAGAAAGTAAAACTTAAAACATAACTTTAGTCCTCACATTCCCTGCTAGAGTTTTATCCTGAGTAACATACTTGACTCTGTCTGTGGTAGATACCTGTTTGTATTGGAATTGAATACCCATCAACTTAATGGCATCCAGATAGGAGTTTCTGTGTCTAAGACATTGCTGACGCAAAGACCAACAGTATTTAGCAGAAAACAGAAGGATTAAAGGCCCTGTGATGGCTGACATCAAAGTTACTATCTAGGAGGAGCCCAAAAATAGAATCTGGACTAGTCATTTATTTCACTTCAGGTCCCCTTTTTACACAATGTTTTTTGAGTATAGCCAGATTATCTCTAGTGATTCCTGAGAGGCTTGTATAGAAACAACAATTTTCTCTTAAAACTATAAATACCTCCTTCTTCTTCTTCATAAAGCCAGTCAAATGTCCTCTCATATTGTAGAATATTTCTGCTGATGAATCTACCTGTTGATAGAGCTGGGTCTATTTGGATTTAACAAATCCTTTTCCTAAAATGCGAGCAGGGAGTAGAGGTAGCCAGTTTGTCCCTTATCCCAGCCTGTTGAGGATAAGGGGCAAAATACTCTCTTTTGTAACTATTTCCTGCTAAAATCAGGGCATTGTTGTCAGGTCCTAGGAAGGCTGGGATGCTAGTCAAAGGCTGAGAGGGATTCAGGCAGTGGGGCATCCTCAAGAAGCATCTGGCCAGCTACCTAGCTGAAGAGACAGGGAGCAATCACATTGGCTGGACTCTCCCACATCAGCTTTCAGCAAGTCCAGGGTTTGCAACCATTTGGAGCAGTTTATGAAATGTAGCTGACTCTTGGATGATGTTTGTCAGCAAAATGAAATCTGACAGATATTAAAGTTTAGGAATTTAAATGAAAATCTTACATTTAGAATTTTCAAGCCCATGGTCTTGACAGGTAGGGGAAAGGAGGAGTCTCAAGACCTGGAGAAAGACCTTGTTGTCAGCAATAGACAGATAGTGAAACTTAGGCTGTATATATCCTGGAGTCTGTTTGACCTGTGAGAGATGGACCCAAGTCTTACAACTTCCTCAAGCTTACATGACTTTTTAGTTTACAAAAGAGATAAAAGTTCTAGATATATTAACATTATTACTGTTTGTAATCTGCACTGAAATCCCCATTGAAGAAAGAGCAGCTAGTGGGTGTCTATGAAACAGCTGGATTAGCTTTCAAGTCAGAGCAATAGCATGGCTTTTGAATAAAAAGCATGACCAATTTCCCCCTCTGTCCAGCAATCCGGACATATAGATTGGAAAGAGATATTTTTAGCCCAATGAGAAGCACCTTTAAGTCTATACATAGAAGGAAAGAAATCTAAAACATTTTCCACTTTTTAGATTTCTTAAGTCATTTTCTTACACAGGTACAGTTGCACTTACACACCTTAAATCATTTCCTTAGACCCTCAGGACTTACTCAAGCTTTCTCATTCCCAACCTTTAAACACTTTAGAACACTTTCTTAGAATGTACACCGATTGTAAGCCTTTTCCTCCCTTCTAACCATTTACCAGAGACATGAGTAGTTATTACTTAGAACAGTCATTGCAAAGCAAGTTCTTTTAAATAAAGGAACAGCAAAAAGTTAAGTCTGAAACCTGTTTATCCTTAATGTGAAGCCTGTTAGAAAGGCAAACCAGCTGCTTTGCCCAGCAGGAGTTCAAGCAGCTCTAGGAAAAGCAAGGTCTGCTTTTTACATATGAAATGAGCTAGCAAGGTAGCTGCAGACCTGGTGTTAGGAGTTGGTTGCCTGCCACTCTTAAACGGAAAAGCCATAGTTGGCCTCGCAATCAATGCCATCAGGTCTGAGAAGGATATAATAAATCGGGACATATAATCCAAATGGTCTATGTAACAATTAAAACGGCAGAGACTGGATGGTTACCCTAGGCTCTCATGGTCTCTATGGTTTCCTCAGGGACTGAGACCCAAGAGCCTCGGGCCCACAAGATCTGAGGGGCTTTCCTGTGGAGGAGAAACTTGGCAGATCGATCTTACTTTGTCTAGGCAAAGTGGAGCAATTAACTCTCCACGTCATAGTTTGGGTAGAGTCCTGGTGGCAGGCAAGGCATTGGGACAGTTTTGCTCAGTGATTAATATTATCACAATCCAGTTGAAGTCATCATGCTTTTACAGTCACTGCTGGGAGCTGGGGTCTCTGTCTTTCATACTAAGCCTTTTCCATTAAACATTTTAAATTTCATATTTAGCAGATCTTTGAAGAGTCTGAGGACCATAATCTATTAAATATATAAAAGCTAAACAAACTTTGCTTGTTTTTAGTTACTGGTTTTAGACTTAACATTGACAATACATATGAGTTTAAATAAAGTTTGTCCTATAATTTCTTTTCTTTTTGTTGGATTTTTTTAAATTTACATTTCAAATGTTATTCCCTTTCCTAGTTTCCTGTCCATAAGCCCCCTATCCCCTTACTCTCTCCTTCTTCTACAAGGGTCTTCCCCTCCCCATCCACCCCCTCGTCCCCCAGCCCCACATTCCGTTACACTGGGGGTCCAACCTTGGCAGGACCAAGGGCTTCTCCTTCCTTTGGTGCCCAACAAGGCCACCCTCTACTACATATGCAACTGGAGCCATGGGTCAGTCCATGGTTAGACTTTGGGCAGTGGTTTAGTCCCTGGGAACTCTGGTTGTTTGGCATTGTTGCACTTATGGGGTTGCAAGCCCCTTCAGCTCTTTCAATCCTTTCTCTAATTCCTCTAACAGGGGGCCCATTCTCAATTCAGTGGTTTGCTGCTAGCATTCGACTCTGTATTTGACATGCTCTGGCTGTGTCTCTCAGGATACAACTATATCAGGCTTAGCATGCACTTCTTACCTTCATCAATTTTATCTAGTTTTGGTGGCTGTGTATATATCGGCCACATATGGGGCAGGATCTGAATGGCCGGTCCTTCAGTCTCTGCTCCAGACATTGCCTCCTATGAATATTTTACCACTTTGAAGAAGGAGTGAAGCATCTGCACTTTGGTCATCCTTCTTCTTGAGCTTCATGTGGCTTGTATCTTGGGCTAATATCCACTTTTCAGTGCATACCATGTGTGTTTTTCTGTGATTGGGTTACCTCACTCAGGATGATGTTTTCTAATTCAATCCATTTGGCTATGAATTTCATCAAGTCATTGTTTTTGATAGCTGAGTAGTACTCCATTGTGTAGATGTACCACATTTTCTGTATCTATTCCTCTGTTGAAGGGCATCTGGGTTCTTTTTAGCTTCTGACTATTATAAATAAGGCTGCTATGAACATAGTGGAGCATGTCTTTGTTGTATGTTGGAGCATCTTTTGGGTATATGAGCAGGAGCAGTCCTGCTGGGTCCTCAGGTAGTGCAATGTCCAATATTCTGAGGAACCTCCAGACTGATTTCCAGAATGGTTGCACCAGTTTGCAATCCCACCAACAATGGAGGAGTGTTCCTCTTTCTCCACATTCTTGCCAGCATCTACTGTCACCTGACTTTTTTATCTTAGCTGTTCTGACTGGTGTGAGACAATCTCAGGGTTGTTTTGATTTGTATTTCCCTGATGACTAAGGACTTTGAGCATTTCTTTTGGAACTTCTCAGCCATTCAATATTCATCAGCTGAGAATTCTTTATTTAGCTCTGTGCGGCATTTTTAATAGAGTTATTTGTCTCTCTGGAGCCTAACTTCTTGAGTTCTTTGTATATTTTGGATATTAGCCCTCTATCAGATGTAGGATGTAAAAATCTTTTCCCAATCTGTTGATTGCCGTTTTGTCCTGTGTTCTGTTCAGGAAGTTTTCCCCAGTGCCCATGTGATCAAGACTTCCCCACTTTTTCTTCTACTAGTTTGAGTGTATCTGGTTTGCTATGGAGGTACTTGATCCACTTGGACCAAAGCTTTGTACAGGGCAATAAGAATGGATCGATCGGCATTCTTCTACATGCTGACCTCCAGTTGAACCAGCACCATTTGTTGAAAATGCTATCTTTTTTCCATTGGATGGTTTTAGCTCCTTTGTCAAAGATCAAGTGACCATAGCTTTGCCCGTTCATTTCTGGGTCTTCAATTCTATTCCACTGATCTACCTGCCTGTCTCTCTACCACATCATACAGTTTTTATCACTATTGCTCTGTAACACTGCTTGAAGTCAGGGATGGTGATTTGCCCAGACATTCTTTTATTGTTGGGTATAGTTTTCGCTATCCTGGGATTTTTGCTATTCCAAATGAATTTGCAAATTGCTCTTTCTAACTCTATGAAGAATTGAGTTGGAATTTTGATGGGGATTGATTGAATCTATAGATTGCTTTTGACAAAATGGCCATTTTTATTATATTAATCCTGTCAATCCATGAGCATGGGCGATCTTTCCATCTTCTGAGATCTTGAATTTCTTTCTTCAGAGACTTGAAATTCTTGTCATACAAATCATTCACTTGCTTGGTTAGAGTCACACTGAGGTATTTTATATTATCTGGAATTATTGTGAAGGGTGTCATTTCCATAATTTCTTTCTCAGCCTGTTTATACTTTGAGTAGAGGAAAGCTACTGATTTGTTTAATTTTATACCCAGCCACTTTGCTGAAATTGTTTATTAGGCTTATTGGTTCTATAGTGGAACTTTTGGGGTCACTTAAGTATAGTATCATATCATCTGCAAATAGTGATATTTTGACTCCTTCTTTTCCAATATGTATCCATTTGACCTCCTTTTGTTATCTGATTGCTCTGGCTAGGATTTCGAGTACTATATTGAATAAGTAGGGAAAGAGTGGGCAGCCTTTTCTTGTCCCTGATTTTAGTGGGATTGTTTCAACTTTTTCTCCATTTAGTTTAATGTTAGCAACTGGTTTGCTGTATATTGCTTTTACTATGTTTAGGTATGGGCCTTGAATTTCTGATGTTTCCAAGACTTTTATGATGAAGGGGTGTTGAATTTTGCCAAATGCTTTCTCAGCACCTAATGAGATGATCATATGGTGTTTTTCTTTGAATTTGTTTACATAGTGCATTACTTTGATGGATTTCCATATATTGATCCATCTCTGCATTCCTGAAATGGAGCCTACTTAGTCATGGTGGATGATCGTTTTGATATGTTCTTGGATTCGGTTTGTAAGAATTTTATTGAGTATTTTGGCATCAATATTCATAAAGGAAATTGTGTGAAGTTCTCTTTCTTTGTTGGGTCTTTGTGTAGTTTGGGTATAAGAGTAATTGTGGCTTCATAGAAGGAATTGGGTAGTGCTTCGTCTGTTTCTATTTGGTGGAATAGTTTGGTCAGTATTGATATGAGGTCTTCTATGAAGGTCTGATAGAATTCTGCACTGAACCTATCTGGTTCTGGTCTATTTTTGGTTAGGAGACTTTTAATATCTGCTTCTATTTCTTTGGGAGTTGTGGGGTTGTTTAGATGGTTTATCTGTTCCTGATTTAACCTAGGTACCTGGTATTTGTCTAGAAAATGGTCCATTTCCTCCTGATTTTCCAGTTTTGTTGAATATAGGCATTTGTAGTAGAATCTGATGATTTTTTGAATTTCCTCAGATTCTGTTGTTATGTCTCTCTTTTCACTTTTGATTTTGTTAATTTGGATATTGTCTCTGTGCCCTCTAGTTAGTCTAGCTAAGGGTTTATCTATCTTGTTGATTTTCTCAAAGAACCAATTCCTGGTTTTGTTGATTCTTTGTATAGTTCTTTTCGTTTCTACTTGGTTGATTTCAGCCCTGAGTTTGATTATTTCCTGCCTTCCACTCCTCTTGAGTGTATTTGCTTCTTTTTGTTCTAGAGCCTTTAGGTGTGCTGTCAAGCTGCTAGTGTGTGCTCTCTCCTGCTTCTTTTTGGAGCCACTCAGAGCTATGATTTTTCCTCTTAGCATTCCTCTTATTGTGTCCCATAAACTTGGGTATGTTGTGTTTTCATTTTCATTAAATTCTAAAAAGTCTTTAATTTCTTTATTTTTTTCCTTGACAAGTTATCATTGAATAGAACATTGTTCAACTTCCATTTATATATTGGCTTTCTGTCATTTTTGTTGTTATTGAAGACCAGCCTTAGTCCATGGTGATCTGATAGAATGCATGGGATTATTTCAATCTTCTTGTATCTGTTGAGTCCTGTTTTGTGACTAATTATGTGGTCAATTTTGGAGAAGGTATCATGAGGTGCTGAGAAGAAGATATATCCTTTTGTTTTAGGATAAAATGTTCTATACATATCTGTTAAGTCCATTTTGTTCATAAATTCTGTTAGTTTCTCTATGTCTCTGTTTAATTTCTGTTTCCATGATCTGTCCATTGATGAGAGTGGCGTGTTGAAATCTCCTACTATTATTGTGTGAGGTGCAATGTGTGCTTTTAGCTTTAGTAATGTTTCTTTTATGTATGTAGGTGCCCTTGTATTTGGAGCATACATATTTAGGATTGAGAGTTCATCTTGTAGGGTTTTTTCCTTTGATGAATATGGGGTATCCTTCCTTATCTTTTTGATAACTTTTGGTTAAAATCGATTTTATTTGATATTAGAATGGCTAATCCAGCCTGTTTCTTTGGACCATTTGCTTGGAAAGTTGTTTTCCAGCCTTTTACTCTCAGGTAGTTTCTGTCTTTGTCTCTACGGTATGTTTCCTGTATGCGGCAAAATTCTGGGTCCTCTTTATGTATTCAGTCTGTTAGTCTATATCTTTTTATTGAGGAATTGAGTCCATTGATGTTAAGAGATATTAAGGAATAGTGATTTTTGCTTCCTTTTTTTGTTATCATTGTTAGAGGTGAAATTTTGCTTTTTCTAAGGTGTAGTCTCCCTCCTTGTGCTGGATATAGTAGCCTGGGCTGGCATGTGTGTTCTCTGAGGGTCTGTTGACATCTGCCCAGGATCTTCTGGCTTTCATAGTCTCTAGTGAGATGTCTGGTGTGATTCTGATAGGTCTGCCTTAATATGTTACTTGACCTTTTTCCCTTACTGCTTTTAAAATTCTTTCTTTGTTTTGTGCATTTGGTGTTTTGACTATTATGTGACAGGAGGAATTTCTTTTCTGGTCTACTCTGTTTGGAGTTCTGTAGGCTTATTGTATGTTCATGGGTATCTCTTTCTTTAGGTTAGGGAAGTTTTCTTACATAAGTTTGTTGAAGATATTCACTGGCCCTTTAAGTTAGGAGTCTTGACTCTCTTTTATATCTATTATTCTTAGGTTTGATCTTCTTATTGTGTCCTGGATTTCCTGGATGTTTTGTGCTAGGATCTTTTTCCATTATCTTTGATCGTTGTGTCAATGTTTTCTATGCTATCTTCTTCCCCTGCGATTCTCTCGTCTATCCCTTTTATTCTGTTGGTGATGCTTGTGTCTCTGACTCCTGATCTCTTTCCTAGATTTTCTATCTCCAGGGTTGTTTCCCTTTGTGCTTTCCTTATTGTTTCTATTTCCATTTTTAAATCCCAGATGGTTTTGTCTATTTCCTTTACCTGTTTGTGTGTGTGTGTGTGTGTGTGTGTGTGTGTGTGTGTGTGTGTGTTTTCCTGTAATTCTTTAAGGGATTCTTTAAGAGATTTTTGTGTTTCCTTTTTAAGGGCTTCTGTTTGTTTACTTGTATTGTCCTGTATTTCTTTTTGGGAATTATTTATGTCCTTCTTAAAGCCCTCCATTGTCACTATAAAATGTGATTTTAAATTTAAATCTTGCTGTTCTGGTGTGTTTGAATATCCAGTATTTGCTTTGGTGGGAGAACTGGTCTCTGATGATGCCAAGTAGTCTTGGTTTCTGTTGCTTAGGGTCCTGTGCTTGCCTCTTGCTATCAGGTTGTCTCTGGTGCTAGCTTGTCTTGCTGACTCTGAAAGTGGCTTGGCCCTTCTGCAGGCTTGTGTGTCCCCACTCCTGTAGACCTGTGTTCTTTCAGCTGGATCTGGGAACAGAGAGCTCTGCTCTCAGGTGTGTAGGTGCTCCTGGTGACTGACTTTCAGCTCTAGGTGTGGGCAGAAACCTAAAGGGTCCTGCCCCTGACTGCTCCTAGGTCCCTGTGCCCAGGGAGCACAGATGGCATTAGGAGATTTTCTCTTAGATCAGGAATGTGGGCAGAAAGTATTTGTCTCCTCTGGGTTCTCAGGAATGTCTGCACTTCTGAGGGTCTAGTTCTCTCCCCCATGGGATTTGGGTGCAGGGAGCTGTGGGATCAGTCACTTTTCCTATAATTAATTACTTTAGTTCTTAGTGTTATTGCAAGTTCAGTTCTGGGGGCAGCCAGAAATCAGCAGGTTCCTGCTGCTGACTGCTCCTATATTCCTGTATCCTGAGGCACAATGCAGTTTCCTCTTGGGCCAGGAATGTGGGCAGAAGTGATGGTCAGTCCTGTGGTCTCAGGATTGTCAGTACTTCTGGTAATTCAGCTCTCTCCCTCACGGGATTTGGGTACAGGGAGCTGTGGGATCAGTCGCTTTTCCTATAATTAATTACTTTAGTTCTTAGTGTTATTGCAAGTATACTTCTGAACGCATTAAAGGGTTTGGTTCTTAATGGCAGTGCCTGAGCATTAAATTGTATGTCTTAATTATCTTTCACAGTTTACAACAAGTTAGCAGCTTTTATAAGACTTGAATTTTATAGCTTCATTTCTGTTAGGTTTAACTTTACTAAGATAAAAATTTCTGAATTGAAGCACTTTTAGTATTTAAATAAAAGTTCAACTCATAAATACAGTCCACAGAGAGGCTGAGGACTCTCCTAATCCTTTCATAGCACACCATTACACAACATTACTCTTTCTTATATGATTCAGTAGATCAAAAAACCTAAATCTTAACAAAGTTAGCAAAGACGCAGAGACCAGGCATATAGTCTTAAACCTGAATAGGCCTTAGATAAAGAAAAACATTCTCTAAGTCACTGGTTCTTAACCTTTCCAATGCTGTAACTCTTCAACACACTTCTCCATGTAGTGGTGACTTCCAATCATAAAATCTTTCTCCTCACTATTTCACAATTGCAGTTTTTCAATGTGAACATCTGACATGTAGACAGTCTTACACTACCCCTGTGAAAGGGTCTTTTAGTCCCCAAAGGGTCATGACCCATAAGTTGAGAATCATTGCTCCAAGCTCTTTCCCAGTCTGCTTTTGCACGGTTTAGGTCATTGTCTTGATGCACCGTGAGATAAGAACATCCCAGTTTCTGGTGTTTAGTGTTTGGTGCTCATAGCTAGAACCATAACTCTTTAGTCTTTTATTCACTTTTTCTTTAAAGATCACATTTATAAACTTAAAATGTTCCATAACCTTACAAATTTAAATATTTTAAAAGTTGTTGTTTAAAAATATCCATTTTTTTAATTTAAAATTTCCTCTTAAAAAAGTATAAAAGCTTTCAACTGTGTGTTCCTGTAATATTAAAAATTAAAGTACCTCCTTCACGTCGAGAGGGAAGGAGCAGGCACACCCACAAACTCCAGCTTCTGTGCAAACAACTCAGCGTTCAGTGTCTGGGATTCACTCACACTCCTCTGGGCTTTGCGGAGGGCATCAGGTCTCCTCTCTGGACTGCGCTCAGAAGCATACACAGCTTGTCTTCTAGGACCCAGCCAGCTTCATTTCATTATGGCCTGTGTCTCTGGTGACTACCACGCAGCACCAGCATCTCCAAAACTGCTGGGGTACCCATTGCATCTGGCTTCTCTTCAGGAACTCCAACCCTGCCACACAGTGGCAAGCCTCAGCTGCTTTGCACAACTCCTGCATGCCTTGAAAACCAATCCCTGGGGGATTCTTTCTGTTGTTGTTGTACCGAGTTCCTTGGTTTTATTCATATATTAGCCAGGAGCAGAACTCTAGTTCCTACCTCATTACCTTCCCAGAAAGCTCCTTGTCTTTCTTATCCATGGGGTGGAAGATGGTAGACTTTTTCCACTAATGACTGAGGGCAGTGGTTTTTTTCCTTTCATTGGATTTTTTTTAAATTACATTTCAAATATTATCTCCTTTCCTGGTTTACCCTCCAGAAACCTGCTATCACATTCCCCCTCTTCCTGCTTCTATGAGGGTGCTCCCCTACCCACCCATTTACTACCTCCCACCTTCTCACTCCCATGTCCTGGCTCTGACATTTCCCTACACTGGGGCATGGAGCCTTGACAGGAACAAGGGCCTCTCCTCTATTAATGCGTGACAAGGCCATCTTCTGCTACATATGCAGCTAGAGCCATTGGTCCGTCCCTGTGTACTCTTTTGTTGGTGGTTTAGTCCCTGGGAGCTCGGGGGGGGGGTCTGGTTGGTTGATATTGATGTTCTTCCTATGGGGTTGCAAACCCCTTCAGCTCCTTCAACCCTTTGTCTAATTCTTGCATTGGGGATCCCATTCTCAGTTCAATGGTTGGCTGCAAGCATTTTCCTCTGTATTTGTCAGGTTCAGCAGAGCCTCTCAGAAGACAGCTATATCAGGTTCCTGTCAGCATGCATTTCTTAGCATTAACAATATTGTCTGGGTTTGGTGGCTGTATATGGAGTGGATCCCCCAGGCGGGGCAGTCTCTGTATGGCCTTTTTTTCAGTCTCTGCTCCAAACTTTGTCTCTATATTTCCTCCTTGTGAGTATTTTTGTTTTTCCTTCTAAGAAGGACAGGAGCATCCACATTTTGGTCTTCCTTCCTTTTGACTTCATGTGGTCTATGAATCGTAGCTTGGGTATTCTGAGTTTTGGGGCTATCCACTTATCAGTGAGTGCATACCAGGGGTGTTCTTTTGTGATTGGGTTACCTCACTCAGGATAATATTTTCTGGTTTCATCCATTTGTATAAGAATTTTATGAAGTTGTTTTTAATAGCTGAGTAGTATTCCATTCTGTAAATGTACCACATTTTCTGTATCCATTCCTCTGTTGAAGGGCATCTGGGTTCTTTCCAGCTTCTGGCTATTCTAAATAAAGCTGCTATGAGCATAGTAGAGCATGTGTCCTTGTTATATCTTGGAGCATCTTTTGAGTATATGCCCAGGAGAGGTTCCTCAGGTACTAGAGGAACCTCCAGACTGATTTCCGGAGTGGTTGTACCAGCTTGCAATCCCACCACTAATCAAGGAATGTTCTTCTTTCTCCACATCCTTACCAGCATCGGCTGCCATTTTTGATCTTAGCCATTCTGACTGGTGTGAGGTGAAATCTCAGGGTTGTTCTGATTTGCATTTCCCTGATGACTAAGGATGTTCAACATTTCTTTAGGTGCTTCTTGACCATTTGATATTCCTCAGTTGACAATTCTGTTTTTTTAGCTTTGTACCCCATTTTTTAAATATGGTTATTTGGTTCTCTGGAGTCTAACTTCTTGAGTTCTTTATATATATATTGGATATTAGCCCTCTATCAGATGTAGGATTGGTAAAGATCTTTTCCTAATCTGTTGGTTGCCATTTTGTCCTAATGACAGTGTGCTTTGCCTTTCAGAAGTTTTACCATTTTATTAGGTCCTATTTGTTGATTCTTGATCTTAGAGCATAAGCCATTGGTGTTGTGTTTAGGAAAATTTCCCCTGTGCCCATGTGTTCGAGGTTCTTCCCCACTTTCTCTTCAATTAGTTTCAGTGTATCTGTTTTTATGTGGAGGTCCTTGTTCCACTTGGACTTGAGCTTTGTCCAAGGAGACAAGAATGGATCAATTTGCATTCTTCTACATACTGACCACCAGTTGAACCATTTGTTGAAAATGCTGTCTTTTTTGCACTGGACAGTTTTAGATCCTTTGTCAAAGATCAAGTGACCATAGGTGTGTGGGTTCATTTCTGGGTCTTCAATTCTATTCCATTGATCTCTACCTGCCTGTCTCTGTGGCAATACCATATAGTTTTTATCACTATTCCTTGGTAATAGAGCTGGAGGTGAGGGATGGTGATTCCTCCTACCCAGGGGACTCTTAAGTTACAAAGTTTAGCTGCCAGTATGAGATACTTTATTGTATATGAATGCATGGGGGTGTGGCTTTAATATCTTATTAATCATGCATCATTTTAAACCCTACCTTTCACAAACCTTTTTTTTTATGGCTTTGTTTCCAGGACAGGAGTTATCATACATAAATTTATCCTAATCCAAAGAGTCTTCAAGACTTGTTATGCCTACATGTTTGGCCCACACCTTTAATCAAGATGGTAAAGTCACTTGACATCTTTCCTCCCCAACACTAACAAAAATGGCTGCCAGCCGCATGGCCACCTCTGTTCTGTTTTTGCAGCTGCTTCCTTTCTTCACAGAGCTTTCCAAAGCAGAAGGAAGAGGAAACTATAAAACAGAGCAATTTTTTTTTTTTTTTTAGCAAACTGAGCTGGAGGAAGGTGTCTCATTCCTGAGATAATCACAAGTGGGCAGAGTCCCTCTGGCAAACCTTTCTTCCCTGTCTGTAACTAAGGTTGTGCTCAACTCTTAAAATCCCTCACCTTGCTCTGCCAACTTGCAGCTCAAAATGCCCAGTAGGAGTGTCTTCTGAGCCTCATGAATTAACTGCTGGGCAGAGAGGAACAGGTTTATTGAAGTCGTCAAAACTGAAAGCAAGTGTTTGAACTGCAATGTGTCCTGCCGAGCGTTTTATGAATATGCAGAATCACACAGAAACTAGTGGAAGCCCAAAGGAGCTGCAGAAAAGCCTTCTTGAAAATTCCAGCCAATCCAATTCATTAAAACAGAACAGCCAATGGTGGCAGGCATTCCAACTCATTAAAACACACATAGGTTGTTAGAAACACTTGCAAACGGCACTTTTGAAAAATCGCTGTGTGTGTGTGTGTGTGTGTGTGTGTGTGTGTGTGTGTGTGTGTGTGTGTTCCATTTCTTTTCCTTTGTGCAAAGTTTTCAAGGGCCACACCAAAGTTCTCTCACAGGCATTTTCTCCAAAAGCTAGAAGGAAGTGTAGAGCAGTGTGCTGTGATTTCATTAAAATCGACTTTGGGTTCTGGGCATTCAAAAGGCATGTTTCCTTTCTCTTCTGGGTGATCAGTCTAATCTCCAAGATCCATTTACACATCTCAGTTTGATGGTCTCTACTCAGCACAGCCCATATGCTTGCTGATTTTGATGACAACGATTCTGCCTAAATTCCCTTATTTAGTTTTAATTTCCTAATTTTGTGTGTAGCTCTGAGTTTTTGTATTCGTGAACTGTGAATGATTCCCCCTTCTCTCATGCATCTTAATGAGATTCTGCCCTTCCTTCCCTGAGTTCTGCATTGCCCTAGTAGAAGAGTCACCTTGGAGTCAAGGGCTGGGGGTGTGGCTCAGTTGGTAGGGTGCTTGCCCAGCGTGTATGAAGCCCTGAATTTGATGCCCAGAACCTTATACACCATAAATGGAGCATGAGACTGCATGCCTCTCATGCTGGCAGGGGAGGCAGGGAGGGAGGAGGTTCAGGAGCTCAAGGTCATCCTTGGTGAACTGGCTACCTGGGCTGTGGACTTCCCGCATAAACCCTTCCACCCATTGTCATCTCCTTACTTGATGTTCAAGCCCCATCTTTCTTCATTTCCTAGGCTTTTCCAGATGTTAGTTAACCTTCAAGTCCTCAGGAAGCTTCTATTTCCATCCCTCATGTAGATCTAGACTGCTTTCTGACAAACAGAGAGAACGTGACTCCAGTGGAATACATTCCTGCTACCGTCTGTTGTTCAAGTTGCCTTGGATAAACCATATGGTCTGGTTGCCAGATAATTAGACCAGGTTGCCATCGATGTCTTCATATCTGTGTCTCATAGTTTACAAACACAGCCCCAGAGATCCATGCCCATTCGTTGTATGTGCCCTTCCTCCCTGACTGACCCTGAATGGATATAGGACTCGATATGGCCAGTGTGATATTGACAGATACGAACCCCCTTTCTGTCTTTTCTGAGCCTCTGTCACTGCTATGACGAGCACATTCTTGGGAGTGATGATTTAAAAGATAAATATCCCCACAGGCTTGTGTATTTGGACACTTGGCCCCCAGTTGGTGATGGTGTTTGAGGAGGGTATGGGAGCTTTAGGAGGCGCAGCCATCCTGGAGGAAGTGTGTCCTGGGAGCTGGGCTTTGGTGGTTTATAGCCTCACTGTATTTCCTGCTAACTCTGCTTCCTTCATACAAGGACATCAGCCAGTACCTTCTCCCTCTCCTGCTGCTGTAGCTTTACTGCCATTGTGGACTTTCCCTCTGAAACTGTAAACAAAGATACATTTTCATCTTTAAGTTGCTTTTGATCAAGGTGTTTATCACAGCAACAGAAAACTATCTACCAGGCTAGACCACTAATACCTGGGGAAGGAGACGTAGCTGAAGCAAAATCAAACCCAAGATGCCTTGGCTAAAATAGTCCTATTGTTTTGTATTGTCTTAAACCTTGACAACATAATGTCGCTTCTTAATGTGCTATTATTTTAGCAACAGATAACTGCTTTATCCTGGGAATGCCACTAAATTAATGTTTGCCTGTTTCTTGATATTGCAAGGACTGTGGAGGAGATACAGCTGCGTGAATGGAGGGGCCATGGCTGCACATGAGGGCCTGTCCATGGCTGCACACGAGGGCCTGTCAGCTAAGCTCGTTTCTTCTGAAATCTTGAAAGCTTTCTACCAAGCCAGGAAGCCCTGGAAGCTGAAGTCCTGAGATCTGAGTTGTCTCAGCTATTCTCTCTGTTCTTTTGGTGAAGTGCGGGCAGATCATGTGTTAATGGACAGCTCCAAGAGTCAATATAGTACTGGCCTCTGGTTTGCCCAGTGATGGAATCTAACATACTGCTAGAGCCTTGTAATATACATGGTGGTCTTTGGTGTGTGTGTGTGTGTGTGTGTGTGTGTGTGTGTGTGTGTGTGTATGTGTGAGTGTATGTGTGTGTGTATGTGTGTGTATGTGTGTATATGTGTATATGTGTGTGTATGTGTGTGTGTATGTGTGTGTATATGTGTATATATGTGTGTGTGTATGTGTGTATGTATGTGTGTATGTGTGTGTATATGTGTATATGTGTGTGTGTGTGTGTGTGTGTGTGTGTGTGTGTCTTAGGAGCTTCATGAGATGAACTGTACTGAGGCTTGTTGCCTGGCCAGGCCTGGAATTAAGTTTCTCAGTGGCTGGTCTTTTTAGATAGACTGGTTTTTTTCCAGTCTAATGTTACCTGTACTGTCTTGCAAAGCCTATATTCAGATACTTGATTCATAATCAGTTTGGATGGTCCTAAAAAGTCTCGCTCTTTCCCTCTCTTCCTCCCTCCCCTCTTCCTCTCCTCCCTTCCTCTTTTCCTCCTTCCCCCTCATTCTTTCTTTTTATTTTTTCCTTCTCTTCCTTTCTCATTTGTCTCTCCTCACCTGTCTCCTTTCTTTTAAACCTCTGTTTGTCTGTCTTTCTTTCCAGGGTCTTACATTGTAGACCTGGCTAGCCTTGGACTGGTGCCAAGCCTTAAGTCTTCCACGTGGCGGGATTATAGGAACAAACACCCACCCCTGACTTAAACCAGAAGTCATTTGAGGGACTGAATTTGTTGGGGATATGAATAACAGTCATGTTCTGTGTTTGAACAGCCCCTGAGTGAAGATTGGCTTCTAGTGAGTGTCCCTCCTTGTGTGTGTGTGTGTGTGTGTGTGTGTGTGTGTGTGTGTGATACACATGTGCGTGCATGTATATAAAGACATACAATCTCAACTCTTGTTTCAAAGGCACTGTCTACTTTGCTACTCTGTTTTTCTGAGCAGGGTTGGGACCTGCAGATTCTTTATTAGGCAAGGCATGTTGGCCATTTAGCCCCATTGGATCCACCTGTCTCCTCCTCCCCATATTTGTACGACAATGTTACGTTCTTTGTTTTTACTATAGATTCTAGGGGTAGAATTTAGATCCATGTGTTTGCAAGGCAAACACTCTTCCTATTGAGCCATCTCTGCACTCCGGTGTGTGCATTTCTAAAAGCATGGTTAAGGAATGGGAAAGAAGGGTTTGTGGCATGTATGCTTTATGACTCATAAATATTTACTGTCTGTTCACCAGCCTGTGGAAACCACACCTACCCCAGTCAGTCCGCTTGGATGTGAGGTACTGCTCAGTCACTCACTGGCCAAGCGACTTTGGGAAACTGACTTTGCATGATCTTCATCTGAAAAACAGAGTTTTACTAGCCTTCACTTCACAGGATTGCTGTGGAATTAATAAGTTTCTGAATGCTGAGTCTCAGGCCAGTGCCTGCCGCATGGTAAAAGCTGTAAATGGTCTCATTTGTCTGCCTGGTCACTGTGCAGATGGGTCTAAGCGTCTTTTGTTCTGCGTTGACTAAGAGGAGTGTTGCCATGCTGCCTCCAGCTTTGTTTAGTCCCGGGTGCACAGTGTGCTGTGTTCTCAGTCGCAGGGACAGGTGTGTGTGTGTGTGTGTGTGTGTGTGTGTGTGTGTGTGTGTATGCGTGTGTATGTGTGTGTATGTGTGTGTATATGTGTATGTGTGTGTATATGTGTGTGTATGTGTATATGTGTGTGTATGTGTGTATGCGTGTGTGTATGCGTGTGTGTGTATGTGTGTGTATGTGTGTGTATGTGTATGTGTATATGTGTGTATGTGTGTATATGTGTGTGTATGTGTGTGTATGTGTGTGTGTATATGTGTGTGTATGTGTGTGTATGTGTGTGTATGTGTGTGTATGTGTGTATGTGTGTGTATGTGTGTGTGTAGGTGTGAGTATGTGTGTGTATATGTGTATATGTGTGTGTATGTGTGTGTATGTGTGTGTATATGTGTATATGTGTGTGTGTGTGTAGGTACACAGATGCTATATGGAAATCCAGGCTGGCATGTGAACAACTAAACAGCAGGTGGAATGAGGTTTATTCTGGCTGCTCAAGTTCAGTGCGCAACTTAGCTGTCCCTGCTTTTCTTGAGCTCCTCTGGGAGCTTGCTTGGTTTCCTCACAAAGGAGGAGGCAGCAGCTGCTTCCAAGGTGTGTACCAGCAAGTCGCTTTCAGATGCCATCTTTGAGCAGCTGCTGGCACTCCTGAATACTGAGTCTCCAAGCTGGTCTGTCGGCTTGCTGAGCCGAGTGTGGAGAGCCAGGAAATAAAAATCACCCCTTCATTCTCTAAGTCACTCTTTCACTCCATCATTGTGATAAAGACACCTAAGAAGAGTAACATAGAAGAAAAATAGATTTTCTTCTGTTCATGGTTTCAGAGGACTCTGTCTACAGGTCCTTGGCAAGTCTTGGTGTGGACGTACCTGCAGAGGTCAGGGAGAGGGCACTGGATCCCTTGAAGCTAGAGTTACCTGGGAAAGCATCACAAGGGGCAGTGGGGCTTCCCTCGCTCCTGGCAGGGTGCAGTGAGAGAAGGCAAATTGAAGTGACCAGTAGCATCACATCATGACCCCCTTGGTGGAGCCCTCATGGGCCATTCACATCCCAGGAATCCCATCCATTGGTGGTCAAGTCCTTAGAGCCTTAGGAGAGCAGGTCACATTCAGACCATAAGAGTTGCTGCTGGGAGGTTCTGAACCAGCTCAAGGGGGCTGATTATGGACACTGTTGGCACTGTTACTGGCTGAGACTTAGACAGGTGTTTCTGTTAAGGCCATTAAACCTTCTCCTTTAAAAATTAAAAGAATCAATTCTTCTTAAAATTTTTCTCCTTTTTGAGAACTTCATATGGATAAATGAAATATAATTATTTGTAGCTTCCATTTACATCTACTGACTCACTTCATATCCCCACCAAGATCTCTTTCTCCCCACATTTATGTCTTTTGTTTTCGATAGCCCATTAAATGCAGATGGTCCTGCACATGTGTGTAGAGCTGTAGAATAAAATGTCTAAATCCTCCTCCTCCTTTCTCTCTCTCTCTCTCTCTCTCTCTCTCTCTCTCTCTCTCTCTCTCTCTCTCTCTGTGTGTGTGTGTGTGTGTGTGTACACCTGTGCCAGGTCACCCATGGACAGGTCACAGGACAAGTTTCAGGAGCCTGTTTTCTCCATCAACCATGTGGAGTTACCAGGCTTGGAGGCAGGCCCCATTATCTGCTGACCCATCTCCACAGAGCACCATTGAACCTTCTTAAGTTTCACCTTTTAAAACCTAGGAAACAGAAACAAGACTGGTCCTTCTCTCATGTGGCTAATGGGAGGATTACAGGACAGTACTGAAAACCTGAGGCTGGAAAATTATCTCCCGCAAGCTAAGACACTTCTCTGTGTTGTATATTTGTTTATATTGCCTCACTGGCTGTCCTGGAACTTGTGAAGACCAGGTTGACTATGAACTCACAAAGCTTTGCTGCCTCTGCCCCTCAAGTACGTATAAGGTGTGGGCAACCATTTAATTAACTATTTATTACTTAGTGTGGGGGGGGCTCACATAGCAAAGGGTAGTCTGGAACTCTCTATGAAGCTAAGGCTGACCTAGGATTGTTGAGGTTCCCACATTCATACTTCCAACCCAACCCCTTTCCCCTCAGAGTACTGAGATTTTAGGCACGCTCAAGTTATCCATCCTGGGAACAGACCCCAGGGCTACATGTATGCTAGGCCAGCACTCTACCAACTGACCTGCATCCCAGTCTTGATCAAGCTTTAAAACTATTTTTGAATGGCTGAGCAAAAGAAAGAGAAAATTGTTTCATAAAATAATGAAACTCTAAATCCAGTTTAGAGTTTCCATAGGTAAGAGTGTATGAAAACAGGTCCACTTAGTCCTTTATACATTGTCTATGGTGAGCTTCCTGTGAGAAGGTCAAAGGTGAGTTGTAAAGTATTGGGTTTTTCTATGCCTTCCTCATTCTCGAGTAATGACATGGGGGACTAATTTTTATTTACAATGCTTATGGTTTCAAGCTAGGTTTGCTCCCCAACTAGCTCTTAACTTACATTGCATATAGACACTATCCTTACAGTGATTGTGAGAGAGAATGTTTGGTTTTCAAAGCTAAAGGTTCTTTTCATTAAAAAAGGTTTTGTAAAATCATGTGTATGTATATATGCCTGTCTGTGAGTATACCCCATGTGCAGCAGTAGGGTCTGCAGAGGTAGAAGACATTGGATGCCCTGGCGCTGGGGTTGACAGGTGTTTGTAAGCTTCCTGGTTAGGTCTGAGAGCTGTGCTCTGCACTCATTACATAACTCCCTGACAGAATTATAACTAGTGACTGGTCTGCATG